>NC_057802.1:479187797-479193014 GCF_018294505.1 Triticum aestivum | reverse complement strand
GGGGGGAGGGGGAGGGATTCTTTTTTTTAATAAAGGACCCCCTTTATTCATTGAAAATAATGGTTACATCGTCTATAAGGAAATTTACAATATCATTCATAGGTTCCTCGAATCAATCCCTTGTCTAAAAAAATTAGCTAATCTAGCAGTTTCATGAGCTACTTTATTTGCTTCCCTATTACAATATTCAAATATAATTAACGGAAGATCGCACGCCGTAAAATAACAATCATCGAACACTGCCGCCGCCACTCCCGCTGAATGTCCTCCATTCTTCATTGTGTCAGTTACTTCCATATTGTCGGAGTTAACAACAAGACGTCTTCTGTGCAACTAGTATGCCAAATCGTAGAGCCATAGCTTCTGATGTTAATACATCTGCACATCAATTCATTCTCCAATTCCATCCGACAATGAATCTTTCTTTGTCATCTCTAAGTACAGCTCCCGTTGTGCCTCTAAGCATGTCTTGATCGAAAGAAGCATCAACATTTAATTTCACAAAACCCAGAGGAGGTATCGTCCATCCCTTTATTCTATTTGTTGTCCTTGAGGATTGGGCATTAACATAGTTTGCCGTTATAGCGCGGGCTCCCCTCGAAATTTGGTATGCATCTTGGGACTTCCTCTGATGGACTAGCAAACGTATTTTCCACCATAAATACCAAGCTATTATAGCAATCAATTCGCGTACATTCTGGATGCCCACTATAAATAGCTCATGTTTTAGCATACGAAGTAGGAACTTAAGAACGGCATCTCCCGCACGATCAATAGCTCACGCTTTTCTAATGGCTTCGTGCAATCCCAGCTTCTCCCAAACCTCTTTCGTCTTTTGGCACATAAATAACATGTAGGAGTTTAGGGAAGGGGGGACATATTAGTGGAGGTTAGGGAAGGAAACTTCCTTTCGTAAGTGATTTATGTAGGAGTTTGTAGGTGTAGCATTTTTGTGCAGCACTAGTACTGCGGAATTTTACAATTACCACTCGGATGGGGCAAAAGTGGCAATTCCACTGGACAAGGGGCAGAAGAGCAAGATGTTCGTGATGGGTAGGGCTCTTTCGTACCCCATGAGGTATGGGCAGTTGGCAACGGTCTGTACTGCCTATCGGTCTAGCCGTCTAGGCGCCGCGCGATCGAAGCGAAAACAGAATAAAGCGAGACCACACGCCGTTTTGATGGTCTGAGTCCGAGGGAAGCGCATCGAATCCTTTCGTCTTCGTGTGTGCACCTTTTTCCTCCAACGACATAGGTGGCCACCCGCCCGTTCTTTTGAGGCATGCAATGCAATACATGCTGAGATGCGACACTGCTTCTTGCCGCATCGGCCAAACAAACAGCTTCCTTCTTTTCACGCGTCCTGATCTACCAACCAGCTTAGCGTTGGTGGAAACCCGGGTCAGCACTGACCGAACCGATCGACCTACTCCATTCCACTCTTTCCCAGTCCCTGATCGCGCCGTCCCCAGTCGTTTTTGTGCTCCTGTTTCCTCCACTAAACCTGTGTCAGATCAGTGTGGTCTACGTACGTCGCTCTCAGCGCTCGCTCGCGGCACTTTGAACCCGTACCATTGGCACGACGAGACCATGTGGACTCCTTTGCATACGCCGCCGAATTAACTAGTCTAGGTTTTGTCTCCATCGCAGTAGTACGATACAAAGGCGACGGACCGATCTTTGCAGTGCGTGCACTAGGCCTCTAACCTAGTCGGAATCCACAATGGCGCTTGCACCGTGAATCTTTTATTAAGCGCTTTTGCGCCGGCCAGGATTTGATCCGGAAAATCGATCGGAGCCTTCGCCGCAGCTGCGCAGGAAGCTGTACAAAGAGAAAGGTGTCCCTCGGCTTCAAAGTTTAACTGGGCTGAGCTGTTACTGCTATAATACAAATCTGGAATGGGACAGAGCGATGATACAAATGCCGCTTCTGTCACAGTCACACCACACCGTGATGCGAACAAGAGAAGCGGTGGATGATACCTGGACGAGACCCAATTGGGCGGAGTGGCTCACAGCGGAAAGCTCCATTTGGAGAGAGGGACGGAAAGTTGAGGTAGAGAGGTGACCAAGACGACCAAACCATCCGACCAAGGGAACTCTGAAGATTGATGGAGACTTACGAGTGGCTCTGCGGCTCTGCTGTCTTGAAACGAAGACTGCTACGAGTCTTGCCTCCCTCTGGACGGGATTAGCAGAGCGGGGAGAGTTCGACCTGGTGAAGTGCCGCCTGGTGCAACTCCACAAATTCAAAAAGTCTCGCCATACCGAATCGCCATCATTTACTGCAACTGGCTAGACCGAAAGGGATGGTTTTATTACAGGAAGTAGTTTAGAACTGTCATTGAAAACATCCTTCGGATACTTCAGGCTGCAATGCGATGCGGCGTCGTGTCGTGTGAATAGGGCGTGGGTGAGCATCCGCACATTAGGCAAAACCTCCAGTGTTGGAAGGGGAAGTTGTCAGGTTTCCAACTTTCCACCCCATTTTCCTAACAGGAGGCAGCAAGGATCGTTTCATCTGCTACATGTTTGCTACCCCGACTATGTACGCCTGGTTGAACCGCTGGAGTTCCTCGTACTTCACGTCGCGGTCGGCGGTGTACTCCCTGGCGTTTCCGCTTGATTTGGTGTCCGGCATCTCCCTGACCCAGACGTGGATGGACTTAAATCCAGCTTCCTCCAGGCAGTCCTTGATTTCTGGTATCGACCACCTGCAAAAGAGCGGCATGAATTGCGATTTCGAAGACGCTCTCCGTCCATCTGTATGAACAACGTTGTCTTGCCATTCACATGCATATTTTTCCAGAAACCAATATAGTATCACAAGGAAGCTTCGGTAGCGCTGCACAAGTGCACCACTGACCATAACTGAAAAACGCCCGTAGGTTCGTATGCTTATTTATGAAAAAACAAAGATAAGGCATAGAGAAAATGCCTCATATGTTCCTCCTAACACATAAACAATGTAATGGCATTGCATTTGGTTTCCCTGGACTGCCATTTTCCGCCTTGAAGCAGGTTTTCGTTTTCTGAGTAAGGGCATGATAACAATCGCAGATGCCACCACCATCAAAATACGACAACTCAGTGTTGGAACCTACCAGGCTACCACAAGAGGCCCAAGGCCTATTGACGCCATGGAAGGATCTGGAGGCACCGCAGCAGATCAAGTTTAAAGATAAGCATCTATCTCGAGTTTCATGATATGGTTTGGTTACTTTAGATTCAGTTTGTTATTTCCCATCAGATAAGATGTGCTCTCTTGCAGTTTATGTTCTCCCGAGCCTATATAATGACGCCAGGCATATGGGGGTTTATTCAACAGAAAACATCTCTCTCTACCCTACTACCCCCTATCTGTAACGCGTGTAGGTTTCATCTCCCTCAGTGGCGTTGGTCACCCTCCCATCAACCATCTCTAGTCAATACTGCCGTAGATCCAATCCACCCTGAGAAGGCCCAAAAGACCATGACAGTTTGCCTAATTTTTTATACTAATTATTTGTATTGAATTGGAAGACTAGCAACCTTGCAGGTTTTCCAGAACTGTTCGATCGGTGAATGGGAAAACAAGCGATAAGTCTGAACCTAATGCCTTGCCAAGTAATGTACAAAACTTACAGGCGCCAATGGTACGTGAAAGCATGCCGTATCATTTGCTTCTTTCCAACTTGAAAGTGGAGGCTGATCCTTGTTTCACGAGTTATGATATCAAACTCTTCTTGCTCCCAGAAATACTGTAGGCATAGTTGTATATAAGAAGAAGAATTCTAGATTTAATATTATGCCACAAGATTATGAGCTCTCGCTAATAAAGCTGCTGCACATTCCAGTTCGTATCAACTTGCAGACTATACAAGGGTAGAAATTATATAAACGATGAGTGTAAAGGAAGCTCTGTCAATACAATATATTGGAGATATTACAATCTTTGTGTACTGAAACATCATATCCAAGTGTGTTGTTTATGAAAGAAACTTAGTGTAACACATATATTTGCCATGCAACCCATAACAAATAGTATAACTTACTGAATTGCTAGTTCAAGCTGTCTTAACTTTAGCTAACTACATGATGATGCACCAGTAAGTCAAATAAAATCTGTAGCTAAATTACTCAGGAAGCAAGATACAAAAATTCAACATCTTTCATGTCACATACAACAACCGCCACATATTTCTAATTTTACATATTGCATCATTTACCAATAAAAATGATTTGTTAGCATGCTGTAAATTCTTCTTACAAATACTGCATCATTTACCAATAAAAAATGCAACCTCACCCTAAAACATAATAATAATCTTATGATCCTCGCCAATGACCAGGGTAACCGCCAAAAACATGTTCTAGAGCACATGCGCCCATGCCCTTCTTATCTAGCCATCCATTCCATGCATCATGATTCATGCAAGTACATTTCTCTTTTTTGTTTAATATTATGCTAAAAACTTAGATACTCCCTCTATCCATCTATATAGGGCCTAATACGTTTTTTGAGGCTAAATTTGATGACATGTTAAAGTAACAATATATGACATGCAAATTACACAAAACATACTGTCAAATTTATACATAAAAGGAGCTTCCAATAATATAGTTTTCACATTATACATCTCATATACTATTAATCTTATAAATACTCAAAGGCAATCTCGAAAAAGTGGATGAAGGAAGTAACTAGGTTCCCTCTTTGGTAAACTTTGTCGCGTAGGCACTTCTCCACGGGCTCCATGCTCTTTGCGCGACCCCAAGATGGACAAGAGCACCGTGCTCGTCGGCGGGTCGACTCGTATCCCCAAGGTGCGGCAGCTGTTTCAGAACTTCTTCAACGCCAAGGAGCTATGCAAGAACATCAACCCCCACGAGGCCGTGGCCTACGGCGCCGCCGTCCAGGCCGCCATCCTCAGCGGCGAGGGCAACGAGAAGGTGTAGGATCTGCTCCTGCTCGACGTCACGCCCCTGTCCCTCGGCCTGGAGACTGTCGGCGGCGTGATGACGACAAGGATGATTTGATGGCCTGGGTGCATTGTTTGACAAGCTAATTATGTTGTGGTTTTGATGTTCTCCCTCTTTCTCCCTCTTTCCTCCTCCTCTTCTCTGTTTCTTCGCACCTTTGGTGTGTTTCTCCTGGTTCATGTAACGGACTTTTTGCCCCCCAGGCTATGGCCTGTTTGAACTATATAAGGTAGAGCGATCTCTACCTTTGTTTTC
>NC_057802.1:479060976-479187549 GCF_018294505.1 Triticum aestivum | reverse complement strand
CCACCATCCCGACCAAGAAGGAGCAGATCTTCTCGACCTACTCGGACAACCAGCCGGGCGAGGTGTTCGAGGGCGAGCGCACGTGGACCAAGGACAACAACCTGCTGGGAAAGTTTGAGCTGTCCGGCTCCCCGCGGCATTCCTCCGGCTCCCCAGATCACCCTCTGCTTCCACATCGACGCCGACGGCATCCTCAACGTCTCCGCCAACGACGATTGCCGCCGCGGCAATGATGGCCGATGCCGCCACGACGCCCCTCCAGCACCTCCGGTGGCGTCTGAGCTGCTCCAAGACGTGTACGTGATTCTGAGGGGCTCGGGCTCCTCCTCTGTTGGCGCTGACCGCGAGCTCGAGTTTGCGCAGTCCTTGGTGCTCCACGACGAGCGGGGCCGCAGCCCGTCACGGCAGCGCTACGCACGCGCAGCCCGATGCCGTTCCATGGGGAACGACACGCCTTCCTCATTACCTCCTCTGTCGCCTACATCAGTGCTACCGGTGTCGTAAAGATTGAAATAGACTGAGTCGAGTGCGCAATGGTGAGGTCGCCGGATCCGCCGCCGCCGCTGCGGTGGTCTGCGACTTTCTCCTCCGCCTTCCTTGATGGCAGATCAGATTGGCGCCAAGGCTCCCTGTTCCTCGACCATCCATCCACCTTTTTCTACCTGCGGAATGGCGACGGGAAGATCGAGGAGGGACGTCACTTGCGTGATGGGGAAAGGATTGAGACCGGCAAGGAGATGGTGCTCGTCGATTGCGTTGTGCGCGTCGGCCCTCGTTTTTACCCGAAACAGCGACGGCTAACCCTGGCTCCAGGGGCTCTCTCGCCGGCTTTGGGGACAGCAGGATCCGGCTCCCGGTTCGCCGTTCTTGCTGATGATGCCTCGCCGGATGCGGCTGATGCGATGGCGGATGAAAACACAGCCATGCGGGTAGTCGCTTCCGTCCTAGATCCTGATGATCCATCGGAGGACGGAGCTTGGTCGACGGTACGAAGAAGAAGAAAGAAAACTGACGCGGAGGTGGCCCAAGAATTCTGGGAGGATATCGCATACCCTACACCTGCATCGCGTGTCTGGGAACGACGAGGCAGCGGCTCGAACACGGAGGTAAGCTTGGCATCGCCTAACAGTTCATCTCTTGTGTGCAGGAATCGTGATACTAGGAGCCGCCCATCCTCGCCGGTTGCGGCGTGATAAGCTATATGTAGGAACTAGGCTCGATTGCTAGTGGCAGCCTCTCAGGTACACAATTTAGTGGCGATTACAGGAGAATTACAAGAATGGCGGCTAGGGTTCGTGACGAGGAGGAAGGGGAATGAGCCGAGCCGCCGTTGCTGTGATCCACTGGATACCGAACCCTTGCATTGCCGTCTCCTTTAGTATCGGTGTTGTGGGCTTCACTTGGACCACTCTGGGCCGCAGGTCCTGCAGTTGGGCTTCCGGACTCGGGCCGCGCGTGGAGCGGCTTGTGGCTTGGTGGTGTCGCTGTCCTGCGGGACGCCCCTGTCAGGGACGCTGACATCCCCCGCTTCTTGAGACGAGGCTTGTCCCCAAGCCTCTGCAAAGGGAAACCTTGCATGTAGACTCGCCTTATCCTCCCACGTTGATCCTAGTGCGTCGGAGTTGGACCAACGCACTCGCACTTGTTCGCACATCTTGCCCTTTTTTTGTTTCCACCGCGTCTGTAGTATGGCTACAGGGACCGCAAGTTCATCAGAACATTGAGGAAGACAAGGTTCTGCAGTCATACCCGGGTTCAGAGCTCGACGAAGCAGCGAGACGTGGAAAACCGGATGGATTGTTGCATTTGCAGGAAGTTGCAACTTGTAGGCCACCTCATTGATCTTGCCCACGATTGTAAATGGTCCGTAGAACTTGTAAGATAGCTTGTGGTTTGCCCTTGGTGCCAACGAGGTCTGGATATATGGTTGGAGTTTCAGGTATACCTGGTCCCCCAGTTCGAACGATCTGAATGATCTTTTCTTGTCTGCTTGGTTCTTCATTAGTTGGCGAGCTCTGTTGGGGTGTTGCTGCAGCAATTCTTGAACTGTGTCCCTCTCTTCGATCCATGAGTTCAGCGCCGGTACCGCTGTGGTGCTTAGGTTCATAGCCAAACATTGCCTTGAAGGGGGTCATCCCAATTGCTGAATGGTGAGCATTGTTGTACCAAAACTGGGCTAAGGGAATCCAGAAGCTCCAGCATCGTGGACACGCTTGAGTGAAGCATCTCAGGAACGTCTCGACACACTGGTTGACTCGTTCCGTCTGTCCGTCTGTTTGCGGATGATTGGCCGTGCTGAGGCGCAGCTAGGTGCCTGCTGACTTGAACAGCTCCTGCCAGAAATGGCTTGTGAAAACCGGGTCGCGGTCTGACACAATAGCCCCTGGAAGGCCGTGTATCTTGTACACTTGTTGCATGTATAGTTGTGCCACGGATGCTGCTGTATATGGGTGTGCCAGCGGCAAGAAGTAACTGAACTTGGTGCACTTGTCGACGATCACGAGCAGGCAATTGAACCCGCTCGATTGCGGTAATCCGTCCACGAAGTCCATGGAGATCATTTCCCAAGGCTGAGTTGGAACTGTAAGGGGGGCTAGCAGTCCTGGGGATGCTGCGCGATCCGGCTTTGCTTGTTGGCATACTAGGCAGCATTGCACATAGTTCTTGATCTGTTCCTTCATCTTGGGCCACGCAAAGAGGCGACGAACGCGCCGATATGTGACGGGAAAGCCTGAGTGTCCGCCCATTGGGCTGTCATGGAAGGCTCTCATGATCTGCTGCTGTATTTGAGTCCCTCCCCCTAGCCATATCCTTCCTCTAAAACGCAGTATGCCCTGCTGCAACTGGAACCCGCCCTTGGGATCTTCTCGCACCGCCAACTGCTCCAGCAGCTTCTGGGCATGTGGGTTGTTGTTGTAGCTGCTAACCACATCTTCCAGCCACCTGGGTTGGCAGGAGGAGACCGTTGACAGCGTCATCGTTGGATTAGCTCGAGACAGCGTATCTGCTCCGTTGTTCTCTGCTCCTTTCTTGTACCTGATTCTGTATCTCAGCCCCAGAAGTTTTGCAAATGCTTTCTGCTGCCACGGAGTGGTGAGCCTTTGTTCTTCCAGGTGTGTCAAGCTCTTTTGGTCCGTGTATATGTCGAACTCCACATGCTGCAGGTACAGACGCCATTGGTCCACGGCCACGATGACGGCGAGGTACTCCTTTTCATATGTCGACAATCCTTGGTATCGTGGACTGAGTGCCTTGCTCATGAACGCTATTGGGTGCCCTTTCTGTTGCAGAATTGCTCCGATTCCCTTATCACTTGCGTCTGTTTCCACTGTGAACGGCTGTTCGAAATTGGGCCGAGCGAGGACAGGTGCTGTTGTCAAGTGCTGTTTCAGAACCTGGAAGGTTGTTTCAGTTGTTGATGTCCACAAGAATGGAACGCCTTTCTTCAGTAGGTGGAACAGAGGTTTGGCAATGATCCCGAAGTTACGGACGAATCGGCGATAATAACCTGCCAGTCCCAAAAAACTACGCACACCTTTGACGTCCCGAGGAGCAGACCAGTTGGCTACTGCTGCAATCTTTGTCGGATCGGTCGCCACACCTTGTGCGCTGATGACATGCCCCAGGTATGCTATTTTGCTCTGTCCAAAGGCACACTTGCTACGCTTCACTTTCCACTGGTCTTTGCGAAGGAGTTACAACACCTGTCTGACATGTGTCACGTGCTCCTCCAGCGTAGCGCTGAAGATCAGGATATCGTCGAAGAAGCATATCACGCAGACTCTGACTACTGGTTTGAGCGTGCCGTGGATTGCACCCAGGAATGTGGGTGGTGCGCCGGTGAGGCCGAATGAAACCACGCGGAACTCAAAGTGGCCCTGGTGCGTGGAGAAAGCTGTCTTGTGCTCCTCCCCTGGCGCGAGGCGTATTTGATGATAGCCCGCGCGGAGGTCCAGCTTGGAGAACCATGCTGCCCCATGCAGCTCGTCAAGCAGCTCTTCAATGACGGGGACAGGGTACTTACTGGGAACTGTGATGGCATTCAGTTGCCTGTAGTCGATGCAAAGCCGCCAAGTACCATCCTTCTTCTTAACCAGGATGACAGGTGATGAGAATGGACTGTTGCTGCGTTGTATAACCCCCGATCTGAGCAAAGCTTCAACTTGTGCTTCGATCTCTGTTTTCTGGGCGGGCTTGTATCTGTACTGTCTGACGTTGACTGGCTGTGCCCCCGGAATAAGTGGAATGCGGTGGTCGCACGCTCACCGAGGAGGCAAACCCACTGGCTCCTCGAACAACTCCGGAAACTGGTCGACCACACTCTGGATGCAAGACGGAGTTGGTTCGAGCTCTTCTGCCTGTGGTGCGACCACGCATAGGTGAATGACATGAGTAATCGCGCCCTTGTTGCCTAGGCTCTGGAGCTGGATGCTGTTGATCTCTTGGCAACTAGTCAAAGCTGCGTCGTGGCCCATGAGTCATAGCGGCCCCGCTGGCGTAGGTATTTCCAGGAATCGGGCGCGCCAGTCGACCGTCATTGGGCTATGCTCCTTGAGCCAGTCCATGCCCAGGATGACATCATAGGTGCCCAGAGCAAGCACCTTCAGATTTGTGTAGAACTCGTGGCCCTGGGCGTACCAGGCACACGCGGTGGCCACTTGTGTACACAGCAGCTCGCCGCCGTCTGCCACACGGACGCGGCCTGGCTTGGGGAGGGGGTGCACGCCCTTCAGTTGTGCTGCCAGTTGCTCATTGACGAAAGAGTTTGAGCTGCCCGAGTCCACCAGCATGAGCACTTCTCTTCCTTGTAGCCACGCTCTAAGCTGAAACGCCTTGGTCGAGACCCCTCCTGTCATTGCTGAGAGGGAAATCGCCATTGCCACCTCGCTGGCGCCCTCCCCTGCGATCTGTGTGTCGATGCCGTTGTCGAGGCCGAACATATCGAGGAGCTCCTCGACAACATGCAGCTGCACCGTAGTGGGACACACGTGGTCGTGCCCCCACCGTTCGCCGCACTTGAAACACAGTCCGCGGGCGCGCCGTAGTCACGAAGAGTCTTGAGCTTGGACTGATCGGCGCGGGCGGCGTCCGTGCCGCGGCGATCGACCGCTGGCGCTGATGGTACCGCTCGTGCCGGTGGAGGAGGCAGTGGCAGTGGTGTGCCCTGTCTTGGCGCCTTCTCGGGTGGTCGAGGTAGCGAGCCAAACGATCCTTCCATCACCTCTTCTTGGAGCAGCGCCAGTGCGCATGCCGTATCCAAGTCCGGTGGTCGCTGAACGAGGACCACCGCCCTGATGTCCTTCCGTAATCCCTCGACAAAACGAGTCAGGAAATAAAACGGATGAATCGTGTCAGAGTAGGAAGCTAAATGATTAATAATCAACTCGAATTGCTCAATGTAATGCACCACTGATGATGTTTGCCGAACAGAGTAGAACTGTCTGATCAGCGTTTGATGCCTATCGCGACCAAAACGTGTGCACAGCAGGGCAAAAAATTCCTCCCAATCGAACTCTGCCAAACGCTTCTGAATTGACTGCAGCCATACGGCAGCTGAGCCAGAGAAGTTCAGAGCCGCCATGGGAACCCAGAACGACGGTAATATGCCGAACATTTGAAAGTAGTGTTCGCACATCGTCTTCCACAAGCTTGGGTTGTCACCCGTGAACTGTGGGAAGGCGATGGACGGGTGGGACTGCCCTAAACCTGCTAGCAGTTGACTCGCATGTGCAAACGGCGACAGAGAGGACGGAGACGTGGTCAGAGAGGACGACGGACCTGTTGCCGGGGGTGGCGGCGGCGTCTGGAAGGACGCCGCCATGTTCCCCCGTGCCAAGTTGGACACGCCATGGCCGCTTGGCCCTTGAAGCTCGTTGCCCGCGCCGCCACCGGCCCCCGGAAGGACGTCGGTCGTCGTAGAAGGGCCTTGCTTCTGAACCACCCCTTGATGTTCTTCACCCGTCCTGCCTGTGGGCGGATGCGCCATCTGGAGCACCGCCACCGCGTCGCCCACATCGGCCACCCGCTTCTCCAGATCTGGACGCCAGTGAACCAGATCGTCGATCTTGGCGGTGGAGACTTGGATCTCCACGATGGCCTTGTTCTGGGCCTTGAGGGTGTTGTCGAGGCGGTCGGGGAAGGCTTCGATCGCCGGATCCACGGCTACCAATTGCGTACGCGCTTGCCTGAGGCCTCTGGTCGCGATTAGCTGCGCCAGAATGGAGCGGCCGAGGGAAGTTTACTGGTCTCTGATACCAGATGATAAGCGATGTGTAGGAACTAGGCTCGATTGCTAGTGGCAGCCTCTCAGGTACACAATTTAGTGGCGATTACAAGAGAATTACAAGAATGGTGGCTAGGGTTCATGACGAGGAGGAAGGGGAATGAGCCGAGCCACCGTTGCCATGATCCACTGGATACCGAACCCTTGCATTGTCGTCTCCTTTAGTATCGGTGCTGTGGGCTTCACTTGAACCACTCTGGGCCGCAGGTCCTGCAGTTGGGCTTCCGGACTCGGGCTGCGCGTGGAGCGGCTTGTGGCTTGGTGGTGTTGCTATCCTGCGGGACGCCCCTGTCAGGGACGCTGACACGGCGTCGCCGGAGAAAGATGGAGCACCTGCATCACATCGGATGCAGGCCCGGGGCATTCGAATCCGGCCATGGCATGGGCCCCTGCCGCGTCCTCGGGTCACGCCGCCGGTAGCCCTTGCATCGTTCCTGCCGGCGTCGACGTCGTCTTCGGCCGAGCTTCAGGCGCCGAGATCGCCGCCTCCTACTGTTGATGCTCGCGTAACGGCAGCCGAGGAAGTCACGACCATCACGGGTGTTCAAACAAGGCAACCGCTGCCAGGTGGTCCATCTCTGCACATGAATCCTGGTCATCCGATGCTGCAGGCCGATCTCAACCGTAGACCGGGTGTGGTAAGATGCTGGGCACGACTTGCGAAACCTAATCGCTCGTTCGTTTCGCCTGCGTCTATCTCGCATTGTTCCTACGCCGACGTGCTGCGCATCCCCCCGTCGTCTCCGATGGCTGGGGTGCCGCCGCTCCCTCCGAGGTCTGGGCTTGCCTCCACTGCATCAGCAACGCCGAACTCCATCGGCGCCTCGACCTCGTCTGCTCCGACAGCTCAGACTGGTACGCCTTTAGCCGAGTTTCGTCCGGCCACTGGACCTCCTAGGTTTGGTGCTCCGGCCAGGCAGCAGCCCTTCCCAACTGGCCCGGTCAATGCGGCTGTTCAACAAGCCCCCTGCCTAGGCTCGGGCCCCTTTCAGCTTGCTCCTACGAATATGAGCGGGCAGGGGTTCGCCTTTGGTACAGGTCTGTCAAACACAGGAGGAAACAATAAGAGGAAGAAGGGGCATCGGCTTGACGTACCTGGAGGGCCGACACTTCAGGCTCCCCCCGTTAATGCAAACTTGGCAGTCTCCCAGGGCATGCCACCTATGGCCAATTCCAGCGGCACGGTTGCCGCTCAACATGAGGGGGCTGTTGTCAATGTGCCGAAAGCTAAGAAAGAAAAGATGTATTGTTTCAAATGCCGGTCCAATGATCATCTGTCCAAGGACTGTTATGTGGTGCACTTTTGCTACATCTGCAACAATTTCAAGCACGCTCTATTCCGTTGTCCCGTTCTGAAGCAGCCCCGGCCCTCGGCATCGTTTTGCGGACAGGGTTCTAATGCTACCATGTTCATTCAGATCCCAGAGCATGTGTGCAAAGACGTGGACACTTCTCCATCGGCGTCGCCAACTGCCTTGGTCTAGGTCTCCGGCGGGGAGTTACCTGCAGCAGTGCTTGAAGCTGAGATTGCTAGAATCGTTCGGACCCAGGCTCAATGGAAGTGGGAGGCTATTCCGCATGGCAAGGACGCCTTTTTGGTGTCATTCCCCTCCTTTGACGATCTACACCGAATGGCTGACCTAGAGGTTCGAGTCAAGTCGCGCGGCGTTGAGATTTCTTTCAAAGAGTGGAAATTTGAAGATGTCCCATCCTATGTTTCGCTGGAGACTGTATGGGTTCATGTTTACGGTGTTCCTCACTCGCTACGACACTTTCTCGGACTTTGGGCTGTTGGATCGGTCATCGGAGCCACTCAAGATGTTGACCTTTATGCCTTGCGTCGTCATGGTATCATTCGCATTCAGGTTGCGGTTTGCTCTTTGGATATTTTCACCCATAATAATAACTTGGGAGGGGATTCCACAACCGCGGAAGCGTTTGTCAAGCTGGATGGGTATAACTTTTGCTATGAGGTTGAAAAGGAAGACTATATTCCGGATGCGGATTTTATACCTCAAATCTGGAAGAAACATGATGGTAGCCCAGACAAAGGTCATGAACGTGATGATGAATTTAGTGGGGATGATGCTAGCAACAAAGCAAAGAAAGTTAGCCCAGGGGGTGTGAATCCGCCTCCAACCTCGAGTTCGAGCACTCCAGTACCTATGATGATTGCATCCCTCGCCGCGCCGTTGTCCGAGCTGCCGCACACTACAGGATCCTCGAACATGTACGGCGAGTTTGTTGCAGGTTACACTTCGCCGTCGTTGTTGCCGGTGCCGCCTCCGGTCTCGACATCTGTCAACTCAGGCTCAACTGTGCCTCCGACGGAACGTACGCCGCACCAGGTTCAGCAGTAGCATGCGTTACCTGTGCTTATGGCACCGCAGGTGCCTGACGTGGAGGTGCATGGATTGATGGGTGCAACTACAGGCAAAGGGGCAGAAACATGCATACGTACGGTTACTTGCATGGATGCATCAGCTAGCATGGGCTCACCTGTGGAGTTGCGTCGCTCTGGCCAACCGAAGCTGCAGGTAGCCGCTGTCGCTGAACTGGGTACTTCATCTATCACTATCGATGGACGCCCAGTTCAACCTATGCCTGCTCAGACCAAGGTTACGCCTACTCAGACCAAGGTTACGCCTACTCATGTGTCATCAACAACGCAACAGAGCGCGCCTCTCTGTCCTCTGGCTGCTGCGGTTCAGCTCAGTCCAGCCATGGGGCACAGCAAGGAGATCTCGGCATCCGTTGCTGATGTACCACCGGGGCCTGAGGCTACTGCACCGCTGGGATCGCCTCGGTCTGCTCCAACGCCGCCACCGACGCGCCATTCTACTCTGACCAATGTGAAGACTACTCCCATCCGGCGTAGCGACCGTCACTTCTCCTCCGCGGACGGGTCCTCGACCACGAACGAGAACTCTCTCTCGAAGGCGATGCGGCGTCAGGCGGAGCGTAATCTGGACTCACCGACAGGTACACTTTGCAATAAATCATTTCTTTCCTTTTCCGGTACTCGTATTTGTTCTAGTTTAAATAACGTCGGAATTACAATTGGAAAGAATAATAATGATGTGCGTATGTCGGTGGGGGCGCTAAAACACATGGAGATCGACCGATTAAAGGTTTCTCCTAAGTGTTCAAGCCCCCTGCCGTACTCTGAAACTGAGGAGGAGGAATCGACGGCCACATATGATGGTCCGCTTCTCTCCCACTTGGTTGGTGCGGTCACTGAGGTTGGATTAGATGATGCACGAGCGGGGTCCATGTTTTGTGACTTCACTGCGTCTTCGCGTAAGTCTAAATCTCATTCCTCAAAAAAGAAACAAAAATCGTCCAAAAAGGTGAAGATATCCAACCCAACCCGAGTTTCCACATGAGAGGCATGTTTTGGAATAGCAGAGGTCTTTCAGACTTGGCTAAACATAAACACGTCGGTGATTGTGTGCGAGAGCATGGGTTGGATTTTGTAGCAATTTCCGACGCAAGTAAATGTGGCTTTCGTGCACACGTCTTGGACCACTTATCTGGTGGTTTTGACTACACATGGCATTGTTTACAACCACGTGGAAGGTCCGGAGGAATCTTACTTGGGATACAGACAACAACCATGGAATTGTTATCTTTTTCGGTTGGTGAATTTCACATCAAATTCCATCTCCGAAACAGAGCTGATAATTTTACATGGAGTGTGGTCGCGGTCTATGGGGCTGCCCAAGATGAGAATAAATCCGCTTTCCTGCGGGAATTGGTGAACCTGGCTAAGGATAATCCACACCCAATGCTTATTGGAGGCGACTTTAATATCCTTAGGTACCAGGAAGAGAAAAATAATGATCGTTTTGACACTCACTGGCCTTTCTTATTCAACGCTGTGATTGACAGTTTGAATCTTTGAGAAGCCAGTATGTCGGGGCGACAATTCACTTGGGCCAATAATCGTCCCGTGCCGACATACGAGAAGCTTAATCGGGTACTCATGGATACCGAATGGGAACTAAAATTCCCTTTGGTAACAGTGCGTGCCCTAGAGCGTATTGAGACACTCTCGGATCATGCACCCATCATTCTTCAGTCTAACTCTGCCAGTCCTCCCACTACTCGCCGCCCATTCAAATTTGAATTGGGATGGTTACAACATGATGGCTTTGCAAATATGGTTAAGAATGTATGGGAGAGGCCCGCCGTTGGTCGCACACCAATTCAGAGATGGAACTTCAAAATTCGAGCCGCAAGGCAGTTCCTAACTGGATGGGCGAAACACACCAGTGGCATATAAAAAAAAGAAAAGCAACGTCTTTCCACTATTATTGATGACCTCGACAAAATCACAGAGACTCGCACATTGTCTCAACATGAGATTGACATAAAAAATCAATCCAATGAGCAAATGGCACGTCTATTGCGAGAAGAGGAACTCAAGTGGTACCGAAGATCCGGCGCCTAATTCATTCTCGAGGGGATAGCAATACACGTTATTTCCAATTGGTTGCCAATGGGCGACACCGAAAGAAGTGTATTTTTAGCCTTGAACAGGATGAGGGACTGATCGAAGGCCAGGAAGAGCTTAAGCGTTATATAACAAAATACTACAAGTCTCTATTTGGGGCTCCAGATGAAGGGAACTTCAGTCTCGATGAGACCCGAATAGATGATATCCCACAAGTCACGACTGAAGAGAATGATATCCTGACGGCACCTTTCTCTGAAGAGGAGGTGAGAGCTGCGGTGTTTCAAATGGAACACAATAAAGCTCCAGGACCTAATGGCTTCCCCGCAGAGTTCTATCAGAACTTCTGGGATGTCATCAAGACTGACCTAATGGAGTTGTTCAATTATCTTCATGCCGGCCAACTTGACCTATCCAGGCTAAATTTTGGAGAGATTGTTTTGTTACACAAGACAAAGGAGGCTGTACGGATTCAACAATACAGACCGATATGCCTCCTTAAGGTCAGCTTCAAAATATTCACCAAAGTAGCGACTAATAGGCTCAATGTGGTTGCTGACCATGTTGTTTGGCCATCCCAAACGGCTTTCATGCAAGGAAGAAATATACTCGATGGAGTAGTTATCCTTCATGAGACCGTTCACGAGATGCACCGGAAGAACATGAGTGGGGTAGTATTGAAAATTGACTTTGAAAAGGCATATGATAAAGTCAAATGGTCGTTTCTACAGTAGACCCTGAGAATGAAAGGTTTCTCCGATAAATGGCGTGCGTGGATCCAAAATTTCGTTAGTGGAGGCAGTGTGGCTATCAAAGTCAATGATGATGTAGGCCATTACTTCCAGACAAAAAAAGTATTACGTCAAGGTGACTCACTGTCTCCAATGTTATTTAACATTGTCGCTGACATGCTGGCTACTTTGATTGAACGCGCCAAACAGGATAGTCAAATTGCAGGAGTAGTGCCACATATTGTCGATGGAGGACTCTCTATCTTGCAATATGCCGATGATACGATTCTTTTTATGGAAGATGACATTGATAAGGCGAGAAATCTGAAACTTCTGCTTTTAGCTTTTGAGCAAATGTCAGGCTTGAAAATCAACTTCCATAAAAGTGAATTGTTCTGTTTTGGAGAAGCCAAGGAGACGGCTGCACAATATGCTGACTTGTTTGGATGTGCACAAGGTCAATTCCCGATTAAGTATTTGGGAATTCCGATTCATTATCGGCGTCTCACTAATGCGGAGTGGAAACATGTTGAAGAGCGATTGGAGAAACGGTTGAGCAGTTGGAAAGGAAAATTGCTCTCCATTGGTGGACGACTAGTTTTGATCAATTCTGTCCTCACCAACATGGTTCTCTACATGCTCTCATTTTTCCAACTACGCAAAGGGGTTCTGCAAAGACTGGATTACTTCAGATCCAGATTTTTTTGGCAAGGAGACAGTGAAAAGAAAACGTATAGACTAACCAAATGGAGCGTCGTTTGCCGACCGAAAGACCATGGAGGCTTAGGTGTTCAGGACCTCCAGGTCAAGAATGATGCCTTACTCAGTAAATGGTTGTTCAAGCTACTTACTGAGGATGGTGTTTGGCAAACTATGCTACGCAACAAGTATTTGGGCCAAAAGGCGTTGTCCCAGGCATATTGGAAGCCCGGTGACTCGCATTTTTGGGCTGGTCTGATGGCGGTAAAGAAACTTCTTTTCCGTTTCGGATCCTTCGCGATAAAGGACGGCTCGGAGATACGTTTCTGGGAGGACAAGTGGCTAGGAAATACCACTCTCCGAGAACAGTACCCAGCCTTGTACCGCATTGTACGCGATAAGAATGATACTCTTGCGCATGTGATGACCACTTCCCTGCCAGATATATCATTTCGGAGGGATTTGGTTGGGCCCCGTCTTGTGTCATGGCAACATCTTCTATCCCGTTTGGATTCGATTAACTTGACACAAGGGCGGGATGTGTTTCGCTGGAATCTTACTACATCTGGTTCCTTCACAGTTGACTCTATGTATCGTGCACTATCGCACACAGAGATTCCAGTGGCCAATAATAAACAAATCTGGAAATCGAAGATGCCACTAAAAGTTAAGATTTTCATGTAGTATCTTTGGAGAGGAGTTGTGCTAACTAAAGACAACCTCGCTCGACGCAACTGGAAAGGAAGCAAGAAATGTAGTTATTGTACTCATGACGAGACAATCAAACATCTCTTCTTTCAATGCAAGTTTGCGCGTTCTACATGGTCAGTTATCCAAATAGCGTCAAATTTGTATCCACCAACAAGTGTTACCAATATATATGGTCACTGGCTTGATGGAATACCAAATACTTTTAGTACGCTAATATGGGTGGGAGCGTCTGCCTTACTATGGTCGCTTTGGCTATGTAGAAATGATTGTGTTTTTAATGGCAAAATCTCTTCTCCTATGCAGGTTATTTACCGTTGTACGCACTGGCTTCGTATGTGGTCTACTCTGCACCGAACGGAGTACCAATCGCTGTAGTGGCACTGCTCTGACTGCCTCCCTGTAATTTAGCAGAGTTGGGTTTTGAACTTCCGTATATCTTTAGGACAACCTGTGGCTTGATGTTTAGTTGTTGGGTCTGTCTAGGACACATATAGATGTGACATAGTTATCTCACATCTAAACTGATGTTCACTTTATTTGTGGTCTATTTTTTTGTCCTTGTTTTTTTATTTCTTGTTGCTGCATTATATATTTGTGAGAGCTTATATGTGGCATCCTTAAAAAACATCTAGATGTGAATTAGACAAACTGTTAGTTGTTCTTGCCAGATGTGTTTGTCCCTCTGGATTAGAGGTGTATGCTTTGCTCCAGGACCTGGTTCATAGATTAGCTTAATTTCTTTCTCGGCTGATAGCTTGAACTTGCACCTTCCTACCACCATAGATGATGGCCTTGATCTCCAGGACTATACCGCCATAGGAGGAACGATTAACACATCGCTGTGTGAATAGTAGGGGGGTGGGGTGGGGGGGTCAAACGCACAAAATTTCGTAATCTAAATTCTCTCTCTAAAAACATTATGCCTTCATGTGCCAATCCTGGGGTGTGTGGGGAGGGCAATAGCCCCCTACCATCCCTTCCTACATAACCGTCCTATATAAAGAAGACCACACTACAACAGTGTTCAACCTCCGCAATTCATATGCATACACCACAACCACAACCATGGGCACTACGACCCTGAAAACTCAAACGTTCTATGCTTTTATTGTTTGCTCTTTCCTGCTTGGGATCTTTTGAGCTTATCTGCCCACCATATTCCAGTGCATATTGGAGAGATACCGCCTCCCTCAGCCTGCGCATCACCACATCCCGCACCCAGTACACCACCATTGCGTGGTAGCGCAAAACCAAATCCCTTCTTTCTCCTCTTGCTCGTATTCTCTTTCTCAGCTTTCTGATCGATGAAACTGCCCGCCTTTTTCATGGTCGTCATCCTGGTCCTCGTGGCGCCGCCAAAACCAGATGGGCCAGCCATCGGCGCCACCCCTACCCCTCTGTCGGCGTGTGGCACCACGACCGAGTGGAGACGCCCATGACATGCGCTGCTGCCATGGCCCAGGGCGCTGACAAGTCTGCGACGCCCGGTTACCCGCGGCGTGCCCCAGAGCACGTGTTTGGTAACGATCCGGTGGAGATCTTCCCCAATGACTTGGGTAACCGCCGAAAACATGTTTTAGAGCACATGCGCCCAAGCCCTTCTTATCTAGCCATCCATTCCCCGCATCGTGATTCATACCAGTACATTTCTCTTTTTTGTTTCTCTCATATAGAACATGTCTTGAAGTTCAAATCTTTGTAGAACAACAAAGCTTTCTAACTAGAATCTAGGATGAAACTTTTAGATTTTTTATCAAACATAAATATACAAAATAAGTTTTGTTTGATTAAAAATCTTATTTTTAGTATTATGTCGGACCAAAAATTCTAAAAGATTTATCCTAGATTCTATTTAAAAAATGCACGCGAAACAGTGAATTTCATATGTGCGCTATGCACTAGTTTGATTTGTTTACCTTTTATTTTTTTTAGCAGTCTTATTTTTCACCTGCTGTCAGACTTGGTGGTACACATCCCTGCTAAAACCATGACCAGCCGGGTGCTCACAACGGAGCCAACGGTTGGTAGTACGCACACAAAAGCCGCCTACCATTGCGAAGCTCACAACGAATGGCAGCTTGACAGAGAGCCTCATAGAATCTTAGATGGTGAAAGCTAAAAGTGTTCCAAAAGCTAAAAGTTGTCAATTAAGCCCTCACAATTTACTTTTCTTCACAAGTTGGTTCCATGTTGGGGGCGATAGCCCCCCTGTTGGGGAACGTAGTAATTTCAAAAATTTCCTACGCACACGCAAGATCATGGTGATGCATAGCAACGAGAGGGGAGAGTGTTGTCCACGTACCCTCGTAGACCGATAGCGGAAGCGTTATCACAACGCGGTTGATGTAGTCGTACGTCTTCACGATCCGACCGATCAAGTACCGAACGCACGGCACCTCCGAGTTCAGCACACGTTCAGCTCGATGACGTCCCTCGAACTCCGATCCAGCCGAGTGTTGAGGGAGAGTTTCGTCAGCACGACGGCGTGGTGACGATGATGATGTTCTACCGACGCAGGGCTTCGCCTAAGCTCCGCTACGATATTATCGAGGTGTAATATGGTGGAGGGGGCACCGCACACGGCTAAAATATCGTATATCAATTGTGTGTCTAGAGGTGCCTCCCTGCCCCCGTATATAAAGGAGCAAGGGGGAGGCCGCTGGCCTAGGAGGTGTGGCGCGCCAGGAGGAGTCCTACTCCTACCGGGAGTAGGACTCCCCCCTTTCCTTGTTGGACTAGGAGGGGAAGAAGGGAAGAGGCCAAACTCGTAACTCAAATATTCTCCTCCACGATCTGATCGTAGAAACTTTATTTTCTTGTTACGATGATTTTCAACTTCACTCTGAAATTCTTTGAACTTTTCAAATGTTTCAGACTTATGTTTCATTAAGTAGATATACCCATATCTGCTCAAATCATCTGTGAAGGTGAGAAAATAACGATATCCGCCACGAGCCTCAATATTCATCGGACCACATACATCTGTATGTATGATTTCCAATAAATCTGTTGCTCTCTCCATAGTTCCGGAGAACGGTGTTTTAGTCATATTGCCCATGAGGCACGGTTCGCAAGTACCAAGTGATTCATAATCAAGTGATTCCAAAAGTCCATCAGTATGGAGTTTCTTCATGCGCTTTACACCGATATGACCTAAACGGCAATGCCACAAATAAGTTGCACTGTCATTATCAACTCTGCATCTTTTGGCTTCGACATTATGAATATGTGTGTCACTACTATCGAGATTCATTAAAAATAGACCACTCTTCAAGGGTGACCATAAAAGATATTATTCATATAAATAGAACAACCATTATTCTCTGATTTAAATGAATAACCGTCTGGCATCAAACAAGATCCAGATATAATGTTCATGCTCAACACTGGCACCAAATAACAATTATTTAGGTCTAATACTAATCCCGAAAGTAGATGTAGAGGTAGCGTGCCGACGGCGATCACATCGACTTTGGAACCATTTCCCACGCGCATCGTCACCTCGTCCTTAGCCAATCTTCGCTTAATCCGTAGCCCCTGTTTCGAGTTGCAAATATTAGCAACAGAACCAGTATCAAATACCTAGGTGCTACTGCGAGCATTAGTAAGGTACACATCAATAACATGTATATCACATATACCTTTGTTAACCTTGCCATCCTTCTTATCCGCCAAATACTTGGGGCAGTTCCGCTTCCAGTGACCAGTCTGCTGGCAGTAGAAGCACTCAGTTTCAGGCTTAGGTCCAGACTTGGGTTTCTTCTCCTGAATAGCAACTTGCTTGCTGTTCTTCTTGAAGTTCCCCTTCTTCCCTTTGCCCTTTTTCTTGAAACTAGTGGTTTTACTGACCATCAACACTTGATGCTCCTTTTTGATTTCTACCTCCACTGCCTTTAGCATTGCGAAGAGCTCGGGAATTGTCTTTTTCATCCCTTGCATGTTATAGTTCATCACGAAGCTCTTGTAGCTTGGTGGCAGTGATTGAAGAATTTTGTCAATGACGCTATCATCCAGAAGATTAACTCCCAGTTGAATCAAGTGATTATTATACCCAGACATTTTGAGTATATGCTCACTGACAGAACTATTCTCTTCCATCTTGCAGCTGTAGAACTTATTGGAGACTTCATATCTCTCAATCCGGGCATTTGCTTGAAATATTAACTTCAACTCCTGGAACATCTCATATGCTCCATGACGTTCAAAACGTCGTTGAAGACCCGGTTCTAAGCCGTAAAGCATGGCACACTGAACTATCGAGTAGTCATCAGCTTTGCTCTGCCAGACGTTCATAACTTCTGGTGTTGCTCTTGCAGGAGGCCTGGCACCTAGCAGCGCTTCCAAGACATAATTCTTCTGTGCAGCAATGAGGATAATCCTCAAGTTACGGACCCAGTCCGTGTAATTGCTACCATCATCTTTCAACTTTGCTTTCTCAAGGAACGCATTAAAATTCAACGGAACAACAGCACGGGCCATTTATCTACAATTAACATAGACAAGCAAGATACTATCAGGTACTAAGTTCATGATAAATTCAAGTTCAATTAATCATATTACTTAAGAACTCCCACTTAGACAGACATCCCTCTAATCATCTAAGTGATTACGTGATCCAAATCAACTAAACCATGTCCGATCATCACGTGAGATGGAGTAGTTTCAATGGTGAACATCACTATGTTGATCATATCTACTATATGATTCACGCTCGACCTTTCGGTCTCCGTGTTCCGAGGCCATATTTGCATATGCTAGGCTCGTCAAGTTTAACCTGAGTATTCCGCGTGTGCAACTGTTTTGCACCCGTTGTATTTGAACGTAGAGCCTATCACACCCGATCATCACGTGGTGTCTCAGCACGAAGAACTTTCGCAACGGTGCATACTCAGAGAGAACACTTTTATCTTGAAATTTTAGTGAGAGATCATCTTATAATGCTACCGTCAACCAAAGCAAGATAAGATGCATAAAAGATTAACATCACATGCAATCAATATAAGTGATATGATATGGCCATCATCATCTTGTGCTTGTGATCTCCATCTCCGAAGCACCGTCATGATCACCATCGTCACCGGCGCGACACCTTGATCTCCATCGTAGCATCGTTGTCGTCTCGCCAACTTATTGCTTTTACGACTATCGCTACCGCTTAGTGATAAAGTAAAACAATTACATGGCGATTGCATTGCATACAATAAAGCGACAACCATATGGCTCCTGCCAGTTGCCGATAACTCGGTTACAAAACATGATCATCTCATACAATAAAATATAGCATCATGTCTTGACCATATCACATCACAACATGCCCTGCAAAAACAAGTTAGACGTCCTCTACTTTGTTGTTGCAAGTTTTACGTGGCTGCTACGGGCTTAGCAAGAACCGTTCTTACCTACGCATCAAAACCACAACGATAGTTTGTCAAGTTGGTGCTGTTTTAACCTTCGCAAGGACCGGGCGTAGCCACACTCAGTTCAACTAAAGTGAGAGAGACAGACACCCCCCAGTCACCTTTAAGCAACGAGTGCTCGCAACGGTGAAACCAGTCTCGCGTAAGCGTACTCGTAATGTCGGTCCGGGCCGCTTCATCTCACAATACCGCTGAACCAAAGTATGACATGCTGGTAAATAGTATGACTTATATCGCCCACAACTCACTTGTGTTCTACTCGTGCATAGCATCAACGCATAAAACCTGGCTCGGATGCCACTGTTGGGGAACGTAGTAATTTCAAAAATTTCCTACGCACACGCAAGATCATGGTGATGCATAGCAACGAGAGGGGAGAGTGTTGTCCACGTACCCTCGTAGACCGATAGCGGAAGCGTTATCACAACACGGTTGATGTAGTCGTACGTCTTCACGATCCGACCGATCAAGTACCGAACGCACGGCACCTCTGAGTTCAGCACACGTTCAGCTCGATGACGTCCCTCGAACTCCGATCCAGCCGAGTGTTGAGGGAGAGTTTCGTCAGCACGACGGCGTGGTGACGATGATGATGTTCTACCGACGCAGGGCTTCGCCTAAGCTCCGCTACGATATTATCGAGGTGTAATATGGTGGAGGGGGGCACCGCACACGGCTAAAATATCGTATATCAATTGTGTGTCTAGAGGTGCCCCCTGCCCCCGTATATAAAGGAGCAAGGGGGAGGCCGCCGGCCTAGGAGGTGTGGCGCGCCAGGAGGAGTCCTACTCCTACCGCGAGTAGGACTCCCCCTTTCCTTGTTGGACTAGGAGTGGAAGAAGGGAAGAGGTGGAGGGGAGGAAGGAAGGGGGGCGCCGCCCCCCTCTCCTTGTCCTAATCGGACTGGGGGGAAGGGGGGTGCGGCCCTGCCCTAGCCTCCTCTCCTCTCTTCCACCTAGGCCCACTAAGGCCCATTAAGTTACCGGGGGGTTCCGGTAACCTCCCGATACTCCGGAAAAATCCCGATTTCACCCGGAACACTTCCGATGTCCAAACATAGGCCTCCAATATATCAATCTTTATGTCTCGACCATTTCGAGACTCCTCTTTATGTCCGTGATCACATCCGGGACTCCGAACAACCTTCGGTACATCAAAACATATAAACTCATAATATAACTGTCATCGTAACTTTAAGCGTGCGGACCCTACGGGTTCGAGAACTATGTAGACATGACCGAGACACCTCTCCGGTCAATAACCAATAGCGGAACCTGGATGTTCATATTGGTTCCCACATATTCTACGAAGATCTTTATCGGTCAGACCGCATAACAACATACGTTGTTCCCTTTGTCATCGGTATGTTACTTGCCCGAGATTCGATCGTCGGTATCTCGATACCTAGTTCAATCTCGTTACCGGCAAGTCTCTTTACTCGTTCCGTAATACATCATCCCGCAACTAACTCATTAGTCACAATGCTTGCAAGGCTTATAGTGATGTGCATTACCAAGTGGGCCCAGAGATACCTCTCCGACAATCGGAGTGACAAATCCTAATCTCGAAATACGCCAACCCAACAAGTACCTTTGGAGACACCTGTAGAGCACCTTTATAATCACCCAGTTACGTTGTGGCGTTTGGTAGCACACAAAGTGTTCCTCCGGTAAACGGGAGTTGCATAATCTCATAGTCATAGGAACATGTATAAGTCATGAAGAAAGCAATAGCAACATACTAAACGATCGAGTGCTAAGCTAATGGAATGGGTCAACTCAATCACGTCATTCTCCTAATGAGGTGATCCCGTTAATCAAATGACAACTCATGTCTATGGCTAGGAAACATAACCATCTTTGATTAACGAGCTAGTAGAGTAGAGGCATACTAGTGACACTATGTTTGTCTATGTATTCACACATGTATTATGTTTTCGGTTAATACAATTCTAGCATGAATAATAAACATTTATCATGATATAAGGAAATAAATAATACTCTATTATTTCCTCTAGGGCATATTTCCTTCACCCCCCCTCCCCATTTATTTTCGTAAAGGGAGTAAGTTGGGGCCGTGGCACAAGGTTGGGAAATGGATGAGTCACATGGACTGTGTTGATGTCGATCATTAACACAACGAGAGGGGCATTAGAGGACTCAGGAACAAGGTAGGATCCGCGGGCACTATTTAGACCCTTCAGGATTTTTTCAAATCAAATCCATACATATAATCACAACACTACGTATCTTACAGCAAATAATGGCCGGCACAAACAGTAAATAAATAGTATGCAGGATCAAGCCAATGTTTCTATGAAAAGCAAATGTTACTTTTTAAGATCAAATCAAAATAATCACGACGATAGCAAGATCCAACCAATTTTCAAAGCGTAACAGCTCTAGATAGCAAAGCAAGGTTAGTCCACCTACTAGCTGGCTCTACAATCATATCATAAACGGAATAGCTCCACACACGATCTTTTATGCACGGCAGACGATGATGGGATCTAACGTTGCTTAGGTATGGAGGGGTTTAATCTAACGATTATTAGCCATAGTCAGTGTCGTCCATGCATCCGCCGCAAAGTCATCGGTTGCGTAGCACTGCTCTATCATAAAAGGGTGACCAACAGGCAACAGCTACCGCTCAACCGATCAACACATCTACTATATCTAAATAGCTAGCCCCACTACTAGGAATTCTCTATCCTCTCCTTGAGCCACATCATCAAAATTAATGTAGCCGTTAGATGAACTAAATCAGTCCATAATAGACGTCTAATCTAGACGTTGAGAGGCTCCGCACTAAGCCACATGCAAGCATGCAGAAACTTACCGTGTGAAAGTGCTAGTTATCGACTAGAGGGGGGTGAATAGGCGATTTTTATGAAAGTCTTCAAAACACGAGGTCTTTGAAGACAAACAGATGAAATGAACCTATTGATATGCAGCGGAAGATAGACTACGCTAGACAAGCCATAGTCAAGTAAACAATGTAGTGAAAGTACGAAGACTATCAACAACTAGGTAGTATGGATCAGGATGGAAGACAGTATGAAGCCAAACAGTAAATAGTCTTCACACAGTGAAGTCAATCAGATGAGACAAGCAAGCAATGACTTCATGAAGACAAACTGAAAAGTAAAGGGAAGTGGGGGATAGAACCATTTGCTTGGCGAAGACAAGGATTTGGTAGACCAGTTCCAGTTGCTGTGACAACTATACGTCTGGTTAGGGAGGCTGAGATTGAACTCAGAAGACCGCGTCTTCACCTTATTCCCCTTGAGCTAAGGACACCCAGTCGTCGCCCAATCACTCTGGTAAGTCTTCAAGGTAGACTTCCAAACCTTCACAAACTTCGTTCACCGGCGATCCACAATGACTCTTGGATGCTCAGAACGCGACGCCTAACCGGCTGGAGGATTCACAGTCCTCAAGTGTAACCAGTCTTCAGGTCACGCGGACAGAAGGACTTCAGTGATGTCTAACACTCTTTGGCTCTGGGTGTTTTGGGCTTTGTCCTCGCAATGATCTCTCTCTCAAAGGCTTCAGAGCTGGGTTGCTCTCAAACGACAAAAGCCGTATCTTAACTCTAAGAAGCCACCAATTTATGGTGTAGGGGTGGGCTATTTATAGCCAGGAGGCAACCCGACCTGATATGTTCGAAATGACCCTGGGTCACTAAGGAACCATCACGTGTCCAACGGTCGGATTTCAAACACACGCGGCAGCTTTACTTGGGCTACAAGCAAAGCTGACTCATCCAGCTCTGGATAAGATTTGCTCTCATTGTCTTTGCTCGAAGACATAGGACTTTGGTTGAGCATCACATCAGTCACTCTGACTTTCTTCACTTGGACCCCACTTAACAGTACGGTGGTTCCTATGACTCAACAAGGAAGAAAAGGAAACTACGAAACAACTATGTCTTTGCACTCCATAGTCTTCAAGTGAATGTCTTCACATGTCATAATCTTCATCGTGAATGTCTTCACGAACCACCATTGTCTTCAATGTCTTCACACATTTTTAGGGGTCATCTCTGGTAGGTAAACCAAATCAATAAGGGACTACTACCTGTGTTATCCTACAATTCTCACAAACACATTAGTCCCTAAACCAAGTTTGTCGTCAATACTCCAAAACAAACTAGGGGTGGCACTAGATGCACTTACACCGTGGCATGCATGTGAGTGGGTTTTAAATCCCATCAACATGTCTGCATGCAAGTATGCACCGGTAGCATGCTTGTAAGTGAGCTTTTAAGTCCCATTAACATGTCAAAAAGGAAAATATAATCCCATTATGCAGTAGGAGTTGGCTGATCTCCTTTCCTTACGTGGGATGATCTAAATGATGATGGGAGTTTTTTTAGTTTGGCTACCACATTTGTCATGCGGTTATAGAGTTTTTTTTGTAGTTCTATGAAATCAATGATTTTACGCATAGAGATATACGGCTGTTCGGCAGCAACGCGCGGGGACTCATCTAGTATTAGGAAGAGGGAAATACTTCTAATCAGTAGTGTAATTAGAAGCATCCATCAGACTGATCCACCGCCATTGACTGTAGTTGAATCTCGCGGTCCACCATCTTTATGTTTTTGTAAACAAAAAAATGTCAACTCATAGGAAACCGCCCGCATCCATCCCTATCCCCCTTAACCATTCACCCGAATATGCCTCCCGAATCCTCTCCTTCTCTCACGTCACCCACACCTAACCGACCTTGTCGTCAACCGCAAAACGCCATCCTCTCTGATTGCAGAGCAAATCGTCGAATTTCTTCACACCTCGTCGTAGATCATAGCAGCGGAGCAGCCAGCTTGCCACCTAGATCCGTTCCTCTACTCCTCCCCACCCCTCTCTCTCCACTAACGCGACCCGGCCCGGGCGACCACGTTGGTGCACCATCCCGACGTTAGAGCATCTACAGCCGGGCATCCCAAACCCACCTCAAACAGCAGGGTGGACGGCCCGGTCAGTGACCGGTCAAAAAAACCCGACCCAGACGGGCGCCTCAAACCGGCCTCGAACGCCCGGGCTGACTGGCACCCCGCATATCCAGCCCAAATCTGGGGTGGATATGGGGAGGCCTGGGTGCGTCCGCCACATCGGACTGGCGATGGGGTCCCACTCGAAAATACCAGGAAAACCGACGGTGCAATGGTCGTCTCCTCCAGTGGGGTGTGAACACCGTGTAGCGCCGCTCCGACTCGTCGCCTGAGGACCAAGGTCCGGCTATTTAAGCCGGACGCGTCCCCAGTTGTAGCCACATCCAGTTCCTCCCTCTCTGCGCTGCTAGCCCAAGCCCATCTTCCTCTCTTCCGCTCCACCTCACTCTTCCCATGATGTCCGACTTCGCCATGGCGCGTCAAAAGAAGACGACGTATGCTATATTCATGTTGAGCGCCGATTCTAGATTGAGGAGGAGATCCGGATGAGGCACATGATAACCCACAAGTATAGGGATCGCAACAATTTTCGAGGGTAGAGTATTCAACCCAAATTTATTGATTCGACACAAGGGGAGCCAAAGAATATTCTCAAGTATTAGCAGTTGAGTTGTCAATTCAACCACACCTGTATAACTTAGTATTTGCAGCAAAGTGTTTAGTAGCAAAGTAATATGATAGTAGTGGTAACGGTAACAAAAGTAACGGTAGCAAAAGTAATATTTTTGGTGTTTTGTAGTGATTGCAACAGTAGCAACGGAAAAGTAAATAAGCGAAGAACAATATGTGAAAAGCTCATAGGCATTGGATCAGTGATGGAGAATTATGCCGGATGCGGTTCATCATGTAACAATCATAACATAGGGTGACACAGAACTAGCTCCAATTCATCAATGTAATGTAGGCATGTATTCCGAATATAGTCATACGTGCTTATGGAAAAGAACTTGCATGACATCTTTTGTCCTACCCTCCCGTGGCAGCGGGGTCCTAATGGAAACTAAGGGATATTAAGGCCTCCCTTTAATAGAGTACCGGAACAAAGCATTAGCACATAGTGAATACATGAACTCCTCAAACTATGGTCATCACCGAGAGTGGTCCCGATTATTGTCACTTCGGGGTTGCCGGATCATAACACATAGTAGGTGACTATAGACTTGCAAGATAGGATCAAGAACTCACATATATTCATGAAAACATAATAGGTTCAGATCTGAAATCATGGCACTCGGGCCCTAGTGACAAGCATTAGGCCTAGCAAAGTCATGGCAACATCAATCTCAGAACATAGTGGATACTAGGGATCAAACCCTAACAAAACTAACTCGATTACATGATAGATCTTATCCAACCCATCACCGTCCAGCAAGCCTACGATGGAATTACTCACGCACGGCGGTGAGCATCATGAAATTGGTGATGGAGGATGGTTGATGATGACGATGGCGACGAATCCCCCTCTCCGGAGCCCCGAACGGACTCCGTATTGTAAAACGCGATGAATCCTTCTCTCTGATTTTTTTCTCCTCGAAAGTGAATATATGGAGTTGTAGTTGAGGTCGGTGGAGCGTCAGGGGGCCCACGAGTTAGGGGGTCGTGCCCCCCACCCTCGTGGGCAGGGTGTGGGCCCCCTGACATGGATTTTTCTTCCAGTATTTTTCTTATTTTCCAAATAGATGTTCAGTGGAGTTTCAGGTCATTCCGAGAACTTTTGTTTCTGCACATAAATAACACCATGGAAAGTCTGCTGAAAACAGCGTCAGTCCGGGTTAGTTCCATTCAAATCATGCAAGTTAGAGTCCAAAACAAGGGAAAAAGTGTTTGGAAAAGTAGATACGACGGAGATGTGTCAACTCCCCCAAGCTTAAACCTTTGCTTGTCCTCAAGCAATTCAGTTGATAAACTGAAAGTGATAAAGAAAAACTTTTACAAACTCTGTTTGCTCTTGTTGTTGTAAATATGTAAAGCCAGCATTCAAGGTTTTAGCAAAGATTATGACTAACCACATTCACAATAACTCTTAGGTCTCATGTTTACTCATATCAATGGCATAATCAACTAGCGAGCCATAATAATAAATCTCGGATTACAACACTTTCTCAAAACAATCATGATATGATATAATAAGATGGTATCTCGCTAGCCCTTTCTGAGACCGCAAAACATAAATGCAGAGCACCTTTAAAGATCAAGGACTGACTAGACATTGTAATTCATGGTAAAAGAGATCCAATCATAGTCATACCCAATATAAATTAACAGTAATGGATGCAAATGACAGCTGCGCTCTCCAGCTAGTTCTTTTTAATAAGAGAGTGATGACTCAACATAAAAGTAAATAGATAGGCCCTTCGCAGAGGGAAGCAGGGATTTGTAGAGGTGCCAGAGCTCGATTTTGAAATAGAGATAAATAATATTTTGAGCGGTATACTTTCATTGTCAACATAACAACCAAGAGACGGCGATATCTTCCATGCTACACACATTATAGGCGGTTCCCAAACAGAATGGTAAAGTTTATACTCCCCCTCCACCAACAAGGATCAATCCATGGCTTGTTCAAAACAACGAGTGCCTCCAACAAGCAACAGTCCTAGGGGGAGTTTTGTTTGCAATTATTTTGATTTAGTTTGCATAAAGCATGGGACTGGGCATCCCGGTGACCAGCCATTTTCTCGTGAGTGAGGAGCGGAGTCCACTCCTCTTGAGAATAACCCGCCTAGCATGGAAGATAAGGGCAGCCCTAGTTGATACATGAGCTATTCAAGCATACAAAACAGAATGTTTATTTGAAGGTTTAGAGTTTGGCACATACAAATTTACTTGGAACGGCAGGTAGATACCGCATATAGGAAGGTATAGTGGACTCATATGGAATAACTTTGTGGTTTAAGGGATTGGATGCACAAGCAGTATTCCCGCTTAGTACAAGTGAAGGCTAGCAAAAGACTGGGAAGCGACCAACTAGAGAGCGACAACATTCATGAACATGCATTAAAATTAATAGACATTGAGTACAAGCATGAGTAGGATATAATCCACCATGAACATAAATATCGTGAAGGCTATGTTGATATGTTTCAACTACAAGTGTGAACATGTACCAAGTCGAGCCACTTAAATCATTCAAAGGAGGATACCACCCCACTATACCACATCACAACCATTTTAATAGCATGTTGGCACGCAAGGTAAACCATTATAACTCATAGCTAATCAAGCATGGCACGAGCAACTATGATCTCTAATTGTCATTGCAAACATGTTTATTCATAATAGGCTGAATCAGGAACGATGAACTAATCATATTTACAAAAACAAGAGAGGTCGAGTTCATACCAGCTTTTCTCATCTCAGTCAGTCCATCATATATCATCATAATTGCCTTTCTCTTGCACAACTGAACGATGTGAATAATAATAAGAGTGCACGTGCATTGGACTAAGCTGGAATCTGTGAGCATTCAATAAACAGGAGAAGACAAGGCAATATGGGCTCTTGGTTAAATCAACAATAATGCATATAAGAGCCACTTCAACAATTTAATCATGGTCTTCTCCTATCGACCCCCAAAGAAAAGAAAAGAAATAAAACTATTTACACAGGAAAGCTCCCAACAAGCAAAAAGAAGAACAGGAAATCTTTTCGGGTTTTCTTTTTAATTATTACTACTACAGCAAGAAAAGTAAACTAACTAAAAGTTACTACTAATATCTTTTGTTTTTCTTAAAGTTTATTAAACACACAAGAAGAAAGCAAGAAAAAGAAAGTAAACTAGCATGGATATTACAGTGAAAGAGTATGAACACCGACATCTAGCAATGAGTGTGTGTAAACATAAATGTAATGTTGGTGGGAGATACGTACTCCCCCAAGCTTAGGCTTTTGGCCTAAGTTGGTTCAGTGCCACGGATGGCCTGGCGGATATCCGTAGTTGTAGCCAGAGTCGTACTGAGATGAAGAAGACTCTGACTGCCACTGGCTGGCAGTCATCTCCGGATCCCAAAAGTAATCAAACTGTCGTGGAGGCTCAAATTGTGGTTCCGGCTCCGTGGATGGTGTAGGGTTCCTGTAGGCGTAAATGGCCGCCCACGGAACGAGATACGGGCCTGCAGATAAATTAAACAAGGAAGGAACAGGCAAGGTAATAGTCTCAGGGTGATGTTTACCGAAGAACAATTTGTATTTAAGCTCCCCTTCCTTATTCTTAACAATAAAGTCATGCGCTACCATACTCTTATAATCCAAATCAGCATTGGGCAGCAATTTTTCTTCTTTTTCATAATGCCTAATAGGTATATTATAATATGCAGCAAGGCGTGAAGCGTAAATACCTCCAAAGATGGGACCCTTAGTACGGTTCAGACTTAACCGTTTAGCAATAATACCGCCCATACTAACAGTGTTATCGGAAAATAAACCATGGTACAAAATGATAATATCAGGAACACTAAGGTTTCCACAGTTTCCACGACCAATAAAGCAACGACTAGCAAATATGGCAAAGTAGCGTAAAACAGGAAAATGTATGCTAGTGATTCTTGCATTGGAAACCTTCCTGGTTTCCCCCACAGTAATGGTGTCAATAAACCCGTCCACATCTTTACGATGTGGTTCATCTAAGGTACCATCGAAGGGTATTTTGCAAACCTTAAAAAATTCATCTAGTGGCATCTTCTTAACAACATCATATAAATGAAACTCTACTGAAGAAGGTGTTTCCTAAGGAAAATAGTAGAAGTTTTGCACAAAAGTATTGGTGAGTAATAGATGCTGATGACGTTGGTTGTGGAGGAAGTCGGTGAGGCCAGCATTCTCAGCCAATGAATAGAAATCATCATAAATCCCGGCTTCTCTCAAGAAATCATCGGAAGACCTCCGCGGTGCGAGGCAAATTATATTTGGGCCTCTGTGCTTCTTCATTTTGCTTTTCCTTCGAGCTTCGGCTCAATGAGCCCCTCAAAAATCTCTTCATTATTTTCTGAAAATTTCTGAAATTTTTAGTAACTTCAAACAAAAGTGAACCAAACTCAACAAAATTGATAGCAACTACTCCTACAAGTGCCTAGAGCCTATATCAAGCATTAGAACTACTTGGAACCATATAAATTTGACATGCAAGCTCAAGAACATGGTCACCTAGGCAGCACAAATTTGCAATGAATAAAGCACTAGAACAAAAACTAATTGGACCAATGGAGGAGTCACATACCAAGGAACAATCTCCCCAAGCAGATTTGTGAGAGGTGCTTTGAGCAAGGAGATCGAAAATCGCAGCAAAATGAGCTAGAACTCATGCTTGAGCTGGATATTGGTGTTTATGGGAGAAAGAAGAAGTGTGTGGGTGCAGGAATAAGTGGAGGGGGGCCACCATGGGCCCACGAGGCAGGGGGCGCGCCCTCCACCCTCGTGGCCAGGTGCTTGCCCCTCCTGCTGTGTTCTCAGTGCCAAATATTCTCAAATATTCTAGAAAAAATCATATTCCATTTTCAGGGCATTTGGAGAACTTTTATTTTTGGGGTATTTTTATATTACACGGATAAATCAGAAAACAGAAAGAAAAATTCAATTTTTACTTTATTTCAACTAAATAACATAAAGTAGAAAGAGGGTACAGAAGGTTGTGCCTTCTAGTTTCATCCATCTCATGATCATCAAAAGGAATCCACTAACAAGGTTGATCAAGTCTTGTTAACAAACTCATTCCGAATAACATGAAACCAGAGAAATTTCGAATAACACTATGTTACCTCAACGGGGATATGCACATCCCCAACAATAAGAATATCATATTTCTTCTTGACAGTAGGAAGAGGAAATTCAAAACCTCCAATAATAATCGATGGAATTTTTCCAATAGAGTTGATACTATGAACTTGAGGTTGTTTCCTCGGAAAGGGTACCGTATGCTCATTACCATTAACATGAAAATTGACATTGCCTTTGTTGCAATCAATAACAGCCCCTGCAGTATTCAAAAAGGGTCTTCCAAGAATAATAGACATACTATCGTCCTCGGGAATATCAAGAATAACAAAGTCCGTTAAAATAGTAACGTTTGCAACCACAACAGGCACATCCTCACAAATACCGACAGGTATAGCAACTGATTTATCAGCCATTTGCAAAGATATTTCAGTAGGTGTCAACTTATTCAAATCAAGTCTACAATATAAAGAGAGAGGCATAACACTAACACCGGCTCCAAGATCACATAAAGCAGTTTTAACATAGTTTCTTTTAATGGAGCATGGTATAGTAGGTACTCCTGGATCTCCAAGTTTCTTTGGTATTCCACCCTTAAAAGTATAATTAGCAAGCATGGTGGAAATTTCAGCTTCCGGTATCTTTCTTTTATTAGTAACAATATCTTTCATATACTTAGCATAAGGATTCATTTTGAGCATATCAGTTAATCGCATACGCAAAAAGATAGGTCTAATCATTTCAGCAAAGCGCTCAAAATCCTCATCATCCTTTTTCTTGGATGGTTTGGGAGGAAAAGGCATGGGTTTCTGAACCCATGGTTCTCTTTCTTTACCATGTTTCCTAGCAACAAAGTCTCTCTTATCATAACGTTGATTCTTTGATTGTGGGTTATCAAGATCAACAGCAGGTTCAATTTTTACATCATTATCATTACTAGGTTGAGCATGATCAAGAACATCATCATTAGTATTTTCATTAGGTTCATGTTCATTACCAGATTGTGTTTCAGCATCAGAAATAGAATATCATTTGGATTCTCAGGTGTTTCAGCAATAGGTTCACTAGAAGTATGCAAAGTCCTATCATTTTTCTTTTTCTTCTTTTTAGAAGGACTAGGTGCATCAATATTATTTCTCTGAGAATCTTGCTCAATTCTCTTAGGGTGGCCTTCAGGATACAAAGGTTCCTGAGTCATTTTACCAGTTCTAGTAGCCACTCTAACAACATAATCATTTTTCTTACTATTCATTTCATTTAGCAAATCATTTTGAGCTTTAAGTACTTGTTCTACTTGAGTGGTAACCATAGAAGCATGTTTAGTAATGAGTTTAAGTTCACCTTTAACTCTAGACATATAATCACCCAAGTGCTCAAGCGTATTGGAATTATATTTCAATCGTCTACCAAAATAAGCATTGAAGTTTTCTTGTTTGACAATAAAATTATCAAACTCCTCTAAGCATTGTCTAGCAGACTTATAGTGAGGAATATCACCTTCATCAAATCTATAGAGAAAATTTACCTTTACTACCTGTGTCGGGTTATCAAGACCATTAGTTTCTTCAATAGGTAATGGATTAAGATCATATGTTTCTTCAACAGGCGGTAAATTAAGACCGTGTATTTCTTCAATGGGAGGTAAATTCTTAACATCTTCAGCTTTAATACCTTTTTCTTTCATATATTTCTTTGCCTCTTGCATATCTTCAGGACTGAGAAATAGAACACCTCTCTTCTTCGGAGTTGGTTTAGGAATAGGCTCAGGAGCTGGCTCAGGAAGTGTCCAATTATTTTCATTTGTCAACATATTATTCAATAGAATTTCAGCTTCATCCGGTGTTCTTTCCCTGAAAACAGAACCAGCACAACTATCCAGGTAATCTCTAGAAGCATCGGTTAGCCATTATAAAAGATATCAAGTATTTCATTTTTCCTAAGAGGATGATCAGGCAAAGCATTAAGTAACTTGAGAAGCCTCCCCCAAGCTTGTGGGAGACTCTCTTCTTCAATTTGCACAAAGTTGTATATTTCCCTTAAAGCAGCTTGTTTCTTATGAGCAGGGAAATATTTAGCAGAGAAGTAATAAATCATATCCTGGGGACTATGCACACAACCAGGATCAAGAGAATTAAACCATATCTTAGCATCACCCTTTAACGAGAACGGAAATATTTTAAGGATATAAAGATAGCGAGATCTCTCATCATTAGTGAACAGGGTGGCTATATCATTTAATTTAGTAAGATGTGCCACAATAGTTTCAGATTCATAACCATGAAAAGGATCAGATTCAACCAAAGTAATTATATCAGGATCAACAGAGAATTCATAATCCTTATCAGTAACACAGATAGGTGAAGTAGCAAAAGCAGGGTCAGGTTTCATTCTAGCATTAAGAGATTGTTGCCTCCATTTAGCTAATAACCTCTTGAGCTCATATCTATCTTTGCAAGCTAAAATAGCTAAAGCAGCTTCTTTTTCAAAAACATAACCCTCAGGGATAACAGGCGAATCTTCATCATCACTTTCATCAATATAATCAGTTTCAATAATTTCTTTCTCTCTAACCCTAGCAATTTGTTCATCAAGAAATTCACTAAGTGGCACAGTAGTATCAAGCATCGAAGTAGTTTCATCATAAGTATCATGCATAGCAGAAGTGGCATCATGAATGACATGCGACATATCAGAACGAATAGCAGAAGCAGGTTTAGGTGTCGCAATCTTACTCAAAACAGAAGGTGAATCAAGTGCAGAGCTAGATGGCAGTTCCTTACCTCCCCTCGTAGTTGAGGGATAAATTGTTGTCTTAGCGTCTTTTTCAAGTTCTTCATAGTGACCAACAGATATAAATCCCAAGTGACTCAAAGAATAGAGCTATGCTTCCTGGCAACGGCGCCAGAAAATAGTCTTGATAACCCACAAGTATAGGGGATCGCAACAGTTTTTGAGGGTAGAGTATTCAACCCAAATTTATTGATTCGACACAAGGGGAGCCAAAGAATATTCTCAAGTATTAGCAGTTGAGTTGTCCATGCAACCACACCTGGATAACTTAGTATCTGCAGCAAAGTGTTTAGTAGCAAAGTAATATGATAGTAGTGGTAACGGTAACAAAAGTAACGGTAGCAAAAGTAATATTTTTGGTGTTTTGTAGTGATTGTAACAGTAGCAACGGAAAAGTAAATAAGCGAAGAACAATATGTGAAAAGCTCGTAGGCATTGGATCGGTGATGGAGAATTATGCCGGATGCGGTTCATCATGTAACAATCATAACATAGGGTGACACAGAACTAGCTCCAATTCATCAATGTAATGTAGGCATGTATTCCGAATATAGTCATACGTGCTGATGGAAAAGAACTTGCATGACATCTTTTGTCCTACCCTCCCGTGGCAGCGGGGTCCTAATGGAAACTAAGGGATATTAAGGCCTCCTTTTAATAGAGTACCGGAACAAAGCATTAGCACATAGTGAATACATGAACTCCTCAAACTATGGTCATCACCGGTAGTGGTCCCGATTATTGTCACTTCGGGGTTGCCGGATCATAACACATAGTAGGTGACTATAGACTTGCAAGATAGGATCAAGAACTCACATATATTCATGAAAACATAATAGGTTCAGATCTGAAATCATGGCACTCGGGCCCTAGTGACAAGCATTAAGCATGGCAAAGTCATAGCAACATCAATCTCAGAACATAGTGGATACTAGGGATCAAACCCTAACAAAACTAACTCGATTACATGATAGATCTCATCCAACCCATCACCGTCCAGCAAGCCTACGATGGAATTACTCACGCATGGCGGTGAGCATCATGAAATTGGTGATGGAGGATGGTTGATGATGACGATGGCGACGAATCCCCCTCTCCGGAGCCCCGAACGGACTCCAGATCAGCCCTCCCGAGACGTTTTAGGGCTTGGCGGCGGCTCCGTATCGTAAAACGTGATGAATCCTTCTCTCTGATTTTTCCCCGAAAGTGAATATATGGAGTTAGAGTTGAGGTCGGTGGAGCGTCAGGGAGCCCACGAGGTAGGGGGCGCGCCCTAGGGGGGCAGGCGCGCCCCCCACCCTCGTGGGCAGGGTGTGGGCCCCCTGACGTGGATTTTTCTTCCAGTATTTTTCTTATTTTCCAAATAGATGTTCCGTGGAGTTTCAGGTCATTCCGAGAACTTTTGTTTCTGCACATAAATAACACCATGGAAAGTCTGCTGAAAACAGCGTCAGTCTGGGTTAGTTCCATTCAAATCATGCAAGTTAGAGTCCAAAACAAGGGCAAAAGTGTTTGGAAAAGTAGATACGACAGAGACGTATCAGCACACCACCCGCATTGCAGTCGGCATGCCTCCAGACTCACCAGAGCCGGAGGAGGAATAGGAGGGAGCAGCAGCCGGAGCCCATGGAGGGGGCGGGTCCAGAGGAGGAGGAGTCGGTGCCGGTTGCGGGTTTCGCCATGGAGGACGCCATGGCGGAGTACGAGGTCAGCCAAGCGGTGGAGCAGGCCACTATCCTGGAGTCCATCCAGGACGAGGCACATGTCGAGTCCAACCGATGCTTCATCTGGCAAGAAGAGGCGGAGACCAACGCGCTTTTGGACGAGGTGAAAGCGGAGATGGAGGAGGAGGAGGCCGCCGCAGGCCGCCACAGAGCCGGAATTGCGTCTGCCGCTTGATACATCCATTTTGCATCATGTTTTCCTACTGTTATTTATATTGTTTTTATGCATAATAATGCTTTTTGGAGTAATTCTAATGCCTTTTCTCTGATAATATGCAAGGTTCACACAAAGAGGGACAGTACCAGCAGGTGGAATTCTGGATCTGGAAAAGCTACGTCAGGCCACCTATTCTCCACATCCACAAATGGCTGAAACTTCACGGGGAATTTTTATGGAATATATATGAATTATTGGAGCAAATAAGTATCGAAGGGGCCCATCAGGTGGGCACAACCCACCTGGGTGCGCCTGGTAGCCCAGGCGCGCCCTGGTGGGTTGTGCTCTCCTCGGCCCACCTTTGGTGCCCCTCTTCTGGTATATAAGTCATTTTGACCTAGAAAAAAGGAAGGATGGGACGAAACGCCGCTGTCTCGCGGCGGGGCTTGGGCAGGAGCACTTTTGCCCTCTGGCGGAGATATTCCGCCGGGGGAACTTCCCTCCCGGAGGGGGAAATCATCGTCGTCATCATCACCAACAACTCTCCCATCTTGGGGAGGGCAATCTCCATCAACATCTTCAACATCACCATCTCCTCTCAAACCCTAGTTCATCTCTTGTGTTCAATCTTTGTACAAGAACCTTAGATTGGTGCTTGTGGGTGACTAATAGTGTTGATTATATCTTGTAGTTGATTACTATATGGTTTATTCGGTGGAAGATTGTATGTTCAGATCCATTATGCTATTTAATACCCCTCTGATCTTGAGCATGATTATCATTTGTGAGTAGTTACTTTTGTTCTGGAGGTCACGGGAGAAATCTTGTTGTAAGTAATCATGTGAACTTGATATGTGTTTGGTATTTTGATGGTATGTATGTTGTGATTCCCTTAGTGGTGTCATGTGAACGTCGACTACATGACACTTCACCATATTTGGGCCTACGAGAATGCATTGTGGAGTAGTTATTAGATGATGGGTTGCGAGAGTGATAGAAGCTTAAACCCTAGTTTATGCGTTATTCCGTATGAAGGAAATATGCCCTAGAGGCAATAATAAAGTTATTATTTATTTCCTTATTTCATGATAAATGTTTATTATTCATGCTAGAATTGTATTAACCGGAAACTTAGTACATGTGTGAATACATAGACAAAACATAAGTGTCCCTAGTATGCCTCTACTTGACTAGCTCGTTTATCAAAGATGGTTATGTTTCCTAACCATAGACATGTGTTGTCATTTGATGAACGGGATCACATCATTAGGAGAATTATGTGATGGACAAGACCCATTCTTTAGCTTAGCATTATGATCCTTACAGTTTCATTGCTACTGCTTTCTTCATGACTTATACATGTTCCTCAAACTATGAGATTATGCAACTCCCGAATACAGGAGGAACACTTTGTGTGCTATCAAACGTCACACCGTAAATGGGTGATTATAAAGATGCTCTACAGGTGTCTCCGAAGGTATTTGTGGGTTGGCATAGATCGAGATTAGGATTTTTCACTCTGTGTTTCGGAGAGGTATCTCTGGGCCCTCTCGGTAATGCACATCACTATAAGCCTTGAAAGCAATGTGACTAATGAGTTAGTCGCAGGATGATGCATTATGGAACGAGTAAAGAGACGTGCCGGTAACGAGATTGAACTAGGTATGATGATACCGAAGATCGAATCTTGGGCAAGTAACATACCGATGACAAAGGGAACAACGTATGTTGTTATGCGGTTTGACCGATAAAGATCTTCGTAGAATATGTAGGAGCCAATATGAGCATCCAGGTTCCGCTATTGGTTATTGACCGGAGATGTGTCTCGGTCATGTCTACATAGTTCTCGAACCCGTAGGGTCCGCACGCTTAACGTTCGATGACGATTTGTATTATGAGTTATGTGATTTGATGACCGAAGTTTGTTCGGAGTCCCGGATGAGATCACGGACATGACGAGGAGTCTTGAAATGGTCGAGAGGTGAAGATCGATATATTGGAAGGCTATATTCGGACATCGGAAAGGTTCCCAGTGATTCGGGTATTTTTCGGAGTACCGGAGAGTTACGGGAATTCGCCGGGGGAAGTAGTGGGCCTTAATGGGCCATAAGGGAAAGGAGAGAAGGGTCTCAAGGGGTGGCCGTGCCCCCCCCCCATGGGCTGGTCCGAATTGGACTAGGAGGGGGCGGCGCCCCCCTCCTTCCTTCTCCCCTCTTCCTCCTTCCCTCCTTCTCCTACTAGGAATAGGAAAGAGGAGGGGAATCCTACTTGGACTGGGGAGTCCTAGTAGGATTCCCCACACCTGGCGCGCCCCCCTTGGGCCGGCCACCCCTTCCCTCCCCTCCTTTATATACGTGGCCAGGGGCACCCCAAAGACACACAAGTTGATCTTTAGCCGTGTGCGGTGCCCCCCTCCACAGTTTTCCACCTCAGTCATATCATCGTAGTGCTTAGGCGAAGCCCTGCACCGGTAACTTCATCATCACCATCACCACGCCGTCGTGCTAACGGAACTCTCCCTCGGCCTCAGCTGGATCTAGAGTTCGAGGGACGTCACCGAGCTGAACGTGTGCAGATCGCGGAGGTGGCGTGCGTTCGGTACTTGATCGGTTGGATCGCGAAGACGTTCGACTACATCAACTTCGTTACTTAACGCTTCCACTACCGGTCTACGAGGGGACGTGGACACACTCTCCCCGCTCGTTGCTATGCTTCTCCTAGATAGATCTTGCGTGATCGTAGGAATTTTTTTAAATACTACATTCCCCAACAGTGGCATCAGAGCGAGGTCTATGCGTAGATGTTATATGCACGAGTAGAACACAAAGAGTTGTGGGCGATAATAGTCATACTGCTTACCAGCATGTCATACTTTGATTCGGTGTTATTGTTGGATGAAACGGCCCAGACCGACATTACATGACCGCGTTCATGAGACTGGTTCTACCGTCGTGCTTTGCACACAGGTGGCTAGTGGGTGTCTGTTTCTCCAGCTTTAGTTGAATCGAGGGTGACTACGCCCGGTCCTTTTTGAAGGTTAAAACAGCACACTTGACGAAAAATCGTTGTGGTTTTGATGCGTAGGTAATAACGGTTCTTGCAAAGCCCGTAGCAGCCACGTAAAATTTGCAACAACAAAGTAGAGGACGTCTAACTTGTTTTTGCAGGGCTTGCTGTGATGTGATATGGTCAAGACGTGATGATATATAAATTGTTGTATGAGATGATCATGTTTTGTAACAGTTATCGGCAACTGGCAGGAGCCATATGGTTGTCGCTTTATTGTATGAAATGCAATCGCCATGTAATTGCTTTACTTTATCACTAAGCAGTAGCGATAGTCGTAGAAGCAATAGTTGGCGAGACGACAACGATGCTTCGATGGAGATCAAGGTGTCAAGCCGGTGACGATGGTGATCACGACGGTGCTTTGGAGATGGAGATCAAAGGCACAAGATGATGATGGCCATATCATATCACTTATATTGATTGCATGTGATGTTTATCCTTTATGCATCTTATTTTGCTTAGTACGGCGGTAGTATTATAAGATGATCTCTCGCTAAATTTCAAGGTATAAGTGTTCTCCCTGAGGATGCACCGTTGCTACAGTTCATCGTGTCGAGACACCACGTGATGATCGGGTGTGATAAGCTCTACGTTCACATACAATGGGTGCAAGCCGGTTTTGCACACGCAGAATACTCGGGTTAAACTTGATGAGCCTAGCATATGCAGATATGGCCTCGGAACACTGAGACCGAAAGGTCGAGCGTGAATCATATAGTAGATATGATTGTTGGGGAACGTAGCAGAAATTCAAAATTTTCTACGCATCACCAAGATCAATCTATGGAGTAATCTAGCAACGAGAGGGAAGGAGTGCATCTACATACCCTTGTAGATCGCGAGCGGAAGCGTTCAAGAGAACGGGGTTGATGGAGTCGTACTCGTCGTGATCCAAATCACCGATGATCCTAGCGCCGAACGGACGGCACCTCCGCGTTCAACACACGTACGGAGCAGCGACGTCTCCTCCTTCTTGATCCAGCAAGGGGGGAGGAGAGGTTGATGGAGATCCAGCAGCACGACGGCGTGGTGGTGGAAGTAGCGGGATTCCAACAGGGCTTCGCCAAGCGCTGCGGGAGGAGGGAGATGTGTCACGGGAGGGAGAGGGAGGCGCCAGGGCTTGGATATTGCTGCCCTCCCTTCCCCCCACTATATATAGGGCCAAGGGAGAGGGGGGGCGCAGCCTTGGCCCTTCCTCCAAGGAAGGGTGCGGCCAGGGAGGAGTCCTTCCCCCCCAAGGCACCTCGGAGGTGCCTTCCCCTTTTAGGACTCTCCGTTTTTCTTATCTCTTGGCGCATGGGCCTCTTGGGGCTGGTGCCCTTGGCCCATATAGGCCAAGGCGCACCCCCTACAGCCCATGTGGCCGCCCCGGGGCTGGTGGACCCCCGGACCCCTTTCGGCACTCTTGGTACAATACCGATAATGCGCGAAACTTTTCCGGCGACCAAAATAAGACTTCCCATATATAAATCTTTACCTCCGGACCATTCCGGAACTCCTCGTGACGTCCGGGATCTCATTCGGGACTCCGAACAACTTTCGGGTTACCGCATACTAATATCTCTATAACCCTAGCGTCACCGAACCTTAAGTGTGTAGACCCTACGGGTTCGGGAGACATGCAGACATGACCGAGATGACTCTTCGGCCAATAGCCAACAGCGGGATCTGGATACCCATGTTGGCTCCCACATGCTCCTCGATGATCTCGTCGGATGAACCATGATGTCAAGGATTCAATCAATCCCGTATACAATTCCCTTTGTCTACCGGTATGGTACTTGCCCGAGATTCGATCGTCGGTATCCCTATACCTTGTTCAATCTCGTTACCGGCAAGTCTCTTTAATCGTTCCGTAACACATCATCCCGTGATGAACTCCTTGGTCACATTGTGCACATTATGATGATGTCCTACCGAGTGGGCCCAGAGATACCTCTCCGTTTACACGGAGTGACAAATCCCAGTCTCGATTCGTGCCAACCCAACAGACACTTTCGGAGATACCTGTAGTGCACCTTTATAGCCACCCAGTTACGTTGTGACGTTTGGTACACCCAAAGCATTCCTACGGTATCCGGGAGTTGCACAATCTCATGGTCTAAGGAAATGATACTTGACATTAGAAAAGCTCTGAGCAAACGAACTACACGATCTTGTGCTAGGCTTAGGATTGGGTCTTGTCCATCACATCATTCTCCTAATGATGTGATCCCGTTATCAACGACATCCAATGTCCATGGTCAGGAAACCGTAACCATCTATTGATCAACGAGCTAGTCAACTAGAGGCTTACTAGGGACATGGTGTTGTCTATGTATCCACACATGTATCTGAATTTCCTATCAATACAATTCTAGCATGGATAATAAACGATTATCATGAACAAGGAAATATAATAATAACCCATTTATTATTGCCTCTAGGGCATATTTCCAACAATGATCAACATAGTGATGTTCACCATTGGAAACTACTCCGTCTCACGTGATGATCGGACATGGTTTAGTTGATTTGGATCACGTGATCACTTAGATGATTAGAGGGATGTCTATCTAAGTGGGAGTTCTTAAGTAATATGATTAATTGAACTTTAATTTATCATGAACTTAGTCCTGGTAGTATTAGCATATCTATGTTGTAGATAAATAGCTCGTGATGTAGCTCCCCATTTATTTTGTTCCTAGAGAAATATAAGTTGAAAGATGATAGTAGCGATGATGCGGACTTGGCCCGTGATCTGAGGATTTTTCTCATTGCTGCACACAAAAATTATGTCCTTAATGCACCGCTAGGTGACAGAACTATTGCAGGAGCAGATGCAGACGTTATGGATGTTTTGACAAGATCGGTATGATGACTACTTGATAGTTTAGTGCACCATGCTTTTTGGCTTAGAACCGGGACTTCAAATATGTTTTGAATGCCACGGAGCATATAAGATGTTCCAAGAGTTGAAATTAGTATTTCATACTGATGCCTGTGTCAAGAGGTATGAGACCTCTGTGTTCGGGAACACAGTAATTTCAAAAAAATTCCTACGCACACGCAAGATCATGGTGATGCATAGCAACGAGCGGGAGAGTGTTGTCCACATCCCCTCGTAGACCGTAAGCGGAAGCGTTATGACAACGCGGTTGATGTAGTCGTACATCTTCACTATCCGAGCGATCCAAGTACCGAACGCACGGCACCTCCGAGTTCAGCACACGTTCAGCTCGATGATGTCCCTCGTACTCTTGATCCAGTTGAGGCCGAGGGAGAGTTCTGTCGGCACGACGGCGTGGTGATGGTGATGATGAAGTTACCGACATAGGGCTTCGCCTAAGCACTACGACGATATGACCGAGGTGTGTAACTGTGGAGGGGGGCACCGCAGACGGCTAAGAAATCAACTTGTGTGTCTATGGGGTGCCCCCTGGCCACGTATATAAATGATGGAGGGAGGAGGAGGCCGGCCCTCATAGGGCGCGCCCAAAGTGTGGAGTCCTACTAGGACTCCCTAGTCCTAGTAGGATTCCACCTCCCACATGGAATAGGAAAAGGGGAAGGGAGAAGGAGAAGCAAGGAAGGGGGCGCCCCCTTCCCCTAGTCCAGCTCAGACCAGTCCATGGGGAAGGGGCGCGGCCACCCTTGAGGCCTTTCTCTCCTTTCCCGTATGGCCCATTAAGGCCCAATACGAATTCCAGTAACTCTCCGGTACTCCGAAAAATACCTGAATCATTCGGAACCTTTCGATGTCCGAATATAGCCTTCCAATATATCAATCTTTACGTCTCGACCATTTCGAGACTCGTCGTCATGTCCATGATCTCATCCGGGACTCCGAACTATCTTCAGTCATCAAATCACATAACTCTTTAATGCAAATCGTCATCATACGTTAAGCGTGCGGACCCTACGGGTTCGAGAACTATGTAGACATGACCGAGACACATCTTGAGTCAATAACCAATAGCGGAACCTGGATGCTCATATTGGCTCCCACATATTCTATGAAGATCTTTATTGATCAAACCGCATGACAACATACGTTGTTCCCTTTGTCATCGGTATGTTACTTGCCCGAGATTCGATCGTCGGTATCACCATATCTAGTTCAATCTCGTTACCGGCAAGTCTCTTTACTCGTTCCGTAATGCATCATCCCGCAACTAACTCATTAGTCACATTGCTTGCAAGGCTTATAGTGATGTGCATTACCGAGAGGGCCCAGAGATACCTCTTCGACAATCGGAGTGACAAATCTTAATCTCGATCTATGCCAACTCAACAAGTACCATCGGAGACACCTGTAGAACACCTTTATGGTCACCCAGTTACGTTGTGACGTTTGGTAGCACACAAAGTGTTCCTTCGGTATTCGGGAGTTGCATAATCTCATAGTCATAGGAACATGTATAAGTTATGAAGAAAGCAATAGCAACAAACTAAACGATCATAGTGCTAAGCTAACGGATGGGTCATGTCAATCACATCATTATCTAATGATGTGATCCCGTTCATCAAATGACAACTCATGTCAATGGCTAGGAAACATAACCATCTTTGATCAACGAGCTAGTCAAGTAGAGGCATACTAGTGACACTCTGTTTTTCTATGTATTCACACAAGTATTATGTTTCCGGTTAATACAATTCTAGCATGAAGAATAAACATTTATCATGATATAAGGAAATAAATAATAACTTTATTATTGCCTCTAGGGCATATTTCCTTCAGTCTCCCACTTGCACTAGAGTCAATAATCTAGTTCACATCGCCATGTGATTTAACACCAATAGTTCACATCACCATGTGATTAACACCCATAGTTCACATCGTCATGTGACTAATACCCAAAGGGTTTACTAGAGTCAATAATCTAATTCACATCGCTATGTGATTAACACCCATAGAGTACTAAGGTGTGATCATGTTTTGCTTGTGAGAGAAGTTTAGTCAACGGGTCTGCCACATTCAGAGCCATATGTATTTTGCAAATATTCTATGTCTACAATGCTCTGTACGGAGCTACTCTAGCTAAATGCTCCCACTTTCAATATGTATCCAGATCGAGACTCAAAGTCATCCAGATCGGTATCAAAGCTTGCATCGACGTACCTCTTTACGAAGAACTCTATATCACCTGCATAACCGAGAAATGTTTCCTTAGTCCTCTACGAATAATTTTGACCGTTGTCCAGTGACCTACTCCTAGATCAGAATTGTACTCCCTTGCCAAACTTAGGGCAGGGTATACAATAGGTCTGGTATACAGCATGGCATACTTTATAGAACCTATGACTGAGGCATACGAAATGACTTTTCATTCTCTTTCTATTTTCTGCCGTGGTCGGGTTTTGAGTCTTTACTCAATTTCACACCTTACAACACATGCAAGAACTCCTTATTTGACGGTTCCATTTTGAACTACTTCAAAATCTTGTCAAGGTATGTACTCATTGAAAAAACTAATCAAGCGTCTTGATCTATCTCTATAGATCTTGATGCTCAATATGTAAGCAACTTCACCGAGGTCTTTCTTTGAAAAACTCCTTTCAAACACTCCTTTATGCTCTCCAGAAAATTCTACATCATTCCCGATCAACAATATGTCACTCACATATACTTATCAGAAAGGATGTAGTGCTCCCACTCAGTTTCTTGTAAATACAGGCTTCACCGCAAGTCTGTATAAAACTATATGCTTTGATAACTCATCAAAGCGTATATTCCAACTCCGAGATGCTTGCACCAGTCCGTAGATGGATCGCTGGAGCTTGCACACTTTGTTAGCACCTTTAGGATTGACAAAACCTTCTTGTTGTATCATATACAACTCTTCTTTAAGAAATCCATTAAGGAATGTAGTTTTGACATCCATTTGCCAGATTTCATCAAATGTAGCAATTGCTAACATGATTCGGACAGACTTAAGCATCGCTACGAGTGAGAAAATCTCATCGTAGTTAACACCTTGAACTTGTCGAAAACCTTTTTGCGACAATTTGAGCTTTGTAGATAGTAACACTACTATCAGCGTCCATCTTCGTCTTGAAGATCCATTTATTCTCAATGGCTTGCCGATCATCGAGCAAGTCAACCAAAGTCCATACTTTGTTCTCATACATGGATCCCATCTCAGATTTCATGGCCTTAAACCATTTTGCGGAATCTAGGCTCATCATCGCTTCCTCATAGTTCGTAGGTTCGTCATGGTCAAGTAACATGACCTCCAGAATAGGTTTACCGTACCACTCTGGTGCGGACCATACTCTGGTTGACCTACGAGGTTCGGTAGTAACTTGATCTGAAGTTTCATGATCATCATTATTAATCTTCCTCACTAATTGGTGTAGGCATCAGTGGAACTGATTTTTGTGATGAACTATTTTCCAATTCGGGAGAAGGTACAATTACCTCATCAAGTTCTACTTTCCTCCCACTCACTTCTTTCAAGAGGAACTCCTTCTCTAGAAAGGATCCATTCTTAGCAACAAAGATCTTGCGTTCGGATCTGTGATAGAAGGTGTACCCAATAGTTTCTTTTTGGGTATCCTATGAAGATTTACTTCTCCGATTTGGGTTCGAGCTTATCATGTTGAAACTTTTTCACACAAGCATCACAGTCCCAAACTTTAAGAAACGACAGCTTAGGTTTCTCGCCAAACCACACTTCATACGGTGTCATCTCCACGGATTTAGATGGTGCCCTATTTAACGTGAACGTGGCTATCTCTAATGCATAACCCGAAAACGATAGTGGTAAATCGGTAAGAGACATCATAGATCGCACCATATCTAATAAAGTATGGTTACGACGTTCAGACACACCATTACACTGTGGTGTTCTAGGTGGCATGAGTAGTGAAACTATTTCACATTGTTTTAACTGAAGGCCAAACTCGTAACTCAAATATTTTACCTCTGCAATCATATTGTAGAAACTTCTATTTTCTTGTTACGATGATTCTTCACTTCACTCTGAAATTCTTTGAACTTTTCAAATGTTTTAGACTTGTGTTTCATCAAGTAGGTATACCCATATCTGCTCAAATCATCTGTGAAGGTCAGAAAATAACGATACTTGTTGCGAGCCTTAACACTCATCGGACCGCATACATCAGTATGTATTATTTCCAATACGTCAGTTGCTCGCTCCATTGTTCCGGAGAACGGAGTCTTAATCATCTTGCCCATGAGGCATGGTTCGCAAGCATCAAGTGATTCATAATCAAGTGATTCCAAAAGTCCATCAGCATGGAGTTTCTTCATGCGCTTTAACCAATATGACCTAAACGGCAATGCCACAAATAAGTTGCACTATCATTATTAACTTTGCATATTTTGGCTTCAATATTATGAATATGTGTATCACTACGATCGAGATCCAACAAACCATTTTTATTGGGTGTATGACCATAGAAGGTTTTATTCATGTAAAGAGAACAACAATTATTCTCTAACTTAAATGAATAACCGTATTGCAATAAACATGATCCAATCATATTCATGCTCAACGCAAATAGCAAATAACATCACTAATCCCGAAAGTATAGGGAGTGTGTGATGATGATCATATCAATCTTGGAACCACTTCCAACACACATCGTCACTTCACCCTTAACTAGTCTCTGTTCATTCTGCAACTCCCATTTCGAGTTACTACTCTTAGCAACTGAACCAGTAACAAATACCGAGGGGTTGCTATAAACACTAGTAAAGTACACATCAATAACATGTATATCAAATATAGCTTTGTTCACTTTGCCATCCTTCTTATCCACCAAATACTTGGGGCAGTTCCGCTTCCAGTGACCAGTCCCTTTGAAGTAGAAGCACTCAGTTTCAGGCTTAGGTCCAGACTTGGGATTTTTCACTTGAGCAGCAACTTGCTTGCCGTTCTTCTTGAAGTTCCCCTTCTTCCCTTTGCCCCTTTACTTGAAACTAGTGGTCTTGTTAACCATCAACACTTGATGCTTTTTCTTGATTTCTACCTTCGTCGATTTCAGCATCGCGAAGAGCTCGGGAATTACTTTCGTCATCCCTTGCATATTATAGTTCATCACGAAGTTTTAGTAACTTGGAGATAGTAACTAGAGAACTTTGTCAATTACTATCTGATCAGGAAGATTAACTCCCACTTGATTCAAGCAATTGTAGTACCCAGACAATCGGAGCACATGCTCACTGGTTGAGCTATTCTCCTCCATCTTGTAGGCAAAGTACTGTCAGAGGTCTTATACCTCTCGACATGGGCATGAGTCTGAAATACTAATTTCAACTCTTGGAACATCTTATATGGTCCGTGGCGTTCAAAACATTTTTGAAGTCCCGGTTCTAAGCCGTAAAGCATGGTGCACTAAACTATCAAGTAGTCATCATACCGAGCTTTTGTCAAAACGTTCATAACGTCTGCATCTGCTCCTACAATAGGTCTATCACCTAGTGGTGCATCAAGGACATAATTCTTCTGTGCAGCAATGAGGAAAATCCCGAGATCAAGGACCAAGTTCGCATCATTGCTACTATCATCTGTCAACTTATATTTCTCTAGGAACATATAAAAAATAAAGGGGAGCTACATCGTGAGCTATTGATCTACAACATAGATATGCTAATACTACTAGGACTAAGTTCATGATAAATTAAAGTTCAATTAATCATATTACTTAAGAACTTTATATAGACATCCCTCTAGTCATCTAAATGATCACGTGATCCAAATCAACTAAACCATGTCCGGTCATCATGTGAGATGGTGTAGTTTTCAATGGTGAACATCATGATGTTGATCATATCTACTATATGATTCACGCTCGACCTTTCGGTCTCAAGTGTTCCGAGGCCATATCTGCATATGCTAGGCTCGTCAAGTTTAACCTGAGTATTCTGCGTGTGCAAAACTGGCTTGCACACGTTGTATGTGAACGTAGAGCTTATCACACCCGATCATCACGTGGTGTCTCGGCACGACGAACTGTCGCAACGGTGCATACTCAGGGAGAACACTTATACCTTGAAATTTAGTGAGAGATCATCTTATAAAGCTACTGCCGAACTAAGCAAAATAAGATGTATAAAAGATAAACATCACATGCAATCAAAATATGTGACATGATATGGCCATCATCATCTTGTGCTTTTGATCTCCATCTCCAAAGTACTGTCATGATCTCCATTGTTACCGGCATGACACCATGATCTCCATCATATTGATCTTTTATCAACGTGGCGTCACATGGTCGTCTCACCAGCTATTGCTTTTGCAACTATTGCTATCGCATAGCGATAAAGTAAATCAATTACATGGCACTTGCATCTTATGCAATAAAGACACAACCATAAGGCTCCTACCAGTTGCCGATAACTTTAACAAGACATGATCATCTCATACATCAATTTATATCTCATCACGTCTTGACCATATCACATCACAACATGCCCTGCAAAACCAAGTTAGATGTCCTCTACTTTGTTGTTGCAAGTTTTACGTGGCTGCTACGGGCTGGCCAAGAACCGTTCTTACCTACGCATCAAAACCACAATAATTTTTCGTCAAGTATGTGCTGTTTTAACTTTCAACAAGGACCGGGCGTAGCCACACTCGATTCAACTAAAGTTGGAGAAACTGACACCCGCCAGCCACCTGTGTGCGAAGCACGTCGGTAGAACCGGTTTCGCGTAAGCGTATGCGTAATGTTGGTCTGGGCCGCTTCATCCAACAATACCGCCGAATCAAAATATGACATGCTGGTAAGCAGTATAACTATTATCGCCCACAACTCATTTGCATTCTACCCGTGCATATAACATCTACGCATAAACCTGGCTCGGATGCCACTATTGGGGAACGCAGTAATTTCAAAAAAATTCCTACGCACACGCAAGATCATGGTGATGCATAGCAACGAGCGGGAGAGTGTTGTCCACATACCCTCGTAAACCGTAAGCGGAAGCGTTATGACAACGCGGTTTATGTAGTCGTACGTCTTCACGATCCGAGCGATGCAAGTACCGAACGCACGGCACCTCCGAGTTCAGCACATGTTCAGCTCGATGACGTCCCTCGTACTCTTGATCTAGTTGAGGCCGAGGGAGAGTTCCGTCAGCACAACGGCGTGGTGACGGTGATGATGAAGTTACCGACATAGGGCTTCGCCTAAGCACTACGACGATATGACCTAGGTGTGTAACTGTGGAGGGGGGCACCGCACACGGCTAAGAAATCAACTTGTGTGTCTATGGGGTGCCCCCTGGCCACGTATAAAAAGGATGGAGGGAGGAGGAGGCCGGCCCTCATAGGGCGCGCCCAAAGTGTGGAGTCCTACTAGGACTCCCTAGTCCTAGTAGGATTCCACCTCCCACATGCAATAGGGAAAGGGGAAAGGGGAAGGAGAAGGAAGGAAGGGGGCACCCCCTTTCCCTAGTCCAATTCGGACCAGTCCATGGGGAAGGGGCGCGGCCACCCTTGAGGCCTTTCTCTCCTTTCCCGTATGGCCCATTAAGGCCCAATACGAATTCCCGTAACTCTCCGGTACACCGAAAAATACCCGAATCACTCGGAACCTTTACGATGTCCGAATATAGCCTTCCAATATATCGATCTTTACGTCTCGACCATTTCGAGACTCCTCGTCATGTCCATGACCTCATCCGGGACTCCGAACTATCTTCGGTCATCAAATCACATAACTCTTTAATACAAATCGTCATCAAACGTTAAGCGTGCGGACCCTACGGGTTCGAGAACTATGTAGACATGATCGAGACACATCTCGAGTCAATAACCAATAGCGGAACCTGGATGCTCATATTGGCTCCCACATATTCTATGAAGATCTTTATTGGTCAAACCGCATGACAACGTACGTTGTTCCCTTTGTCATCGGTATGTTACTTGCCCGAGATTCGATCATTGGTATCACCATATCTAGTTCAATCTCGTTACCGGCAAGTCTCTTTACTCGTTCCGTAATGCATCATCCCGCAACTAACTCATTAGTCACATTGCTTGCAAGGCTTATAGTGATGTGCATTACCGAGAGGGCCCAGAGATACCTCTCCGACAATCAGAGTGACAAATCCTAATCTCGATCTATGCCAACTCAACAAGTACCATCGGAGACACCAGTAGAGTACCTTTATGATCACCCAGTTACATTCTGACGTTTGGTAGCACACAAAGTGTTCCTTTGGTATTCGGGAGTTGCATAATCTCATAGTCATAGGAACATGTATAAGTTATGAAGAAAGCAATAGCAACAAACTAAACGATCATAGTGCTAAGCTAACGGATGGGTCATGTCAATCACATCATTCTCTAATGATGTGATTCCGTTCATCAAATGACAACTCATGTCAATGGCTCAGAAACTTAACCATCTTTGATCAACGAGCTAGTCAAGTAGAGGCATACTAGTGACACTCTGTTTGTCTATGTATTCACACATGTACTAAGTTTCCGGTTAATACAATTCTAGCATGAATAATAAACATTTATCATGAAATAAGGAAATAAATAATAACTTTATTATTGCCTCTAGGGCATATTTCCTTCACTCTGACAGTACTTTGCCTACAAGATGGAGGAGAATAGCTCAACCAGTGAGCATGTGCTCAGATAGTCTGGGTAATACAATTGCTTGAATCAAGTGGGAGTTAATCTTCCAGATAAGATAGTAATTGACAAAAGTTCTCTAGTCACTATCACCAAGTTACTAGAACTTCATGATGAACTATAATATGCAAGGGATGACAAAAACAATTCCCAAGCTCTTCGCGATGCTAAAATCGGCGAAGGTAGAAATCAAGAAAAGCATCAAGTGTTGATGGTTAACAAGACCACTAGTTTCAAGAAAAAGGGCAAAGGGAAGAAGGGTAACTTCAAGAAGAACGGCAAGCAAGTTGCTACTCAAGTGAAGAAGCCCAAGTCTGGACCTAAGCCTGAGACTATGTGCTTCTACTGCAAAGTGAATGGTTACTGGAAGCGGAACTGCCCCAAGTATTTGGCGGATAAGAAGGATGGCAAAGTGAACAAAGGTATATTTGATATACATGTTATTGATGTGTACTTTACTAGCTAGTGTTTATAGCAACCCCTGGGTATTTGATACGGGTTCAGTTGCTAAAGAGTAGTAACTCGAAATGGGAGTTGCAAAGTGAACAGAGACTAGTTAAGGGCGAAGTGACGATGTGTGTTGGAAGTGATTCCAAGGTTGATAAGATCACCATCGCATACTCCCTCTACCTTCGGGATTAGTATTGGAACTAAATAAACGTTATTTGGTGTTTGCGTTGAGCATAAATATGATTGGATCATGTTTATTGTGATACGGTTATTTATTTAAGTCAGAGAATAATTGTTGTTCTGTTTACATGAATAAAACCTTCTATGGTCTTACATCCAATGTAAATGGTTTACTGAATCTCGATCACAAGTGATACACATAATATTGATGCCAAAAGATGCAAAGTTAATAATGATAGTGCAACTTATTTGTGGCACTGCCGTTTAGGTCATATTGGTGTAAAGCGCGTGAGGAAACTCCATGCTGATGGGTTTTTCGAATCACTTGATTATGAATCACTTGATGCTTGTGAACCATGCCTCATGGGCAAGATGACTAGAACTCCATTCTCCGGAACAATGGAGCGAGCAACTGACTTATTGGAAATAATACATACTGATGTATGCGGTCCGATGAGTGTTGAGGCTCGCGGTGGGTATCGTTATTTTCTGACCTTCACAGATGATTTAAGCAGATATGAGTATATCTACTTGATGAAACATAAGGCTGAAACATTTGAAAAGTTCAAGGAATTTCAGAGTGAAGTGGAAAATCATCGTAACAAGAAAGTAAAGTTTCTACGATCTGATCACGGAAGCAAATATTGGAGTTACGAGTTTGGCCTTCATTTAAAACAATGTGGAATAGTTTCACAACTCACGCCACCTGGAACACCACAGCGTAATGGTGTGTCCGAATGTCGTAACCGTACCTTATTAGATTTGGTGCGATCTATGATGTCTCTTACCAATTTACCACTATCGTTTTGGGGTTATGCATTAGAGACAACTGCTTTCAAGTTAAATAGGGCACCATCTAAGTCCATTGAGACGACACTGTATGAACTGTGGTTTGGCAAGAAACCTAAGTTGTTGTTTCTTAAAAGTTTGGGGCTACGATGCTTATGTGAAAAAGCTTCAACCTGATAAGCTCGAACCCAAATCGGAGAAATGCGTCTTCATAGGATACCCAAAAAGAGTCTATTGGGTACACCTTCTATCACAGATCCTAAGGCAAGATATCCATTGCTAAGAATGGATCCTTTCTAGAGAAGGAGTTTCTCTCGAAAGAAGTGAGTGGGAGGAAAGTACAGCTTGATGAGGTAATTATACCTTCTCCCGAATTGGAAAGTAGTTCATCACAGAAATCAGTTCCAGTGATTCCTACACCAATTAGTGAGGAAGCTAATGATGATGATCATGAAACTTCAGATCAAGTTACTACCGAACCTCGTAGGTCAACCAGAGTATCGTCCGCACCAGAGTGGTACGCTAATCCTTTCTGGAAGTCATGTTACTAGACCACGATGAGCCTACGAACTATGAGGAAGCGATGATGAGCCCAGATTCTGTGAAATGGCTTGAAGCCATGAAATCTGTGATGGGATCCATGTATGAGAACAAAGTATGGACTTTGATTGACTTGTCCGATGATCGGCAAGCCATTGAGAATAAATGGATCTTCAAGAGGAAGACGGACGCTGATAGTGGTGTTACTATCTACAAAGCTTGAATTGTCGCAAAAAGTTTTTGACAAGTTCAAGGTGTTGACTACGATGAGATTTTCTCACTCGTAGCGATGCTTAAGTCTGTCCGAATCATGTTAGCAATTGCCACATTTGATGAAATCTGGCAAATGGATGTCAAAACTGCATTCCTTAATGGATTTCTTAAAGAAGAGTTGTACATGATACAACAAGAAGGTTTTGTCAATCGTAAAGGTGCTAACAAAGCATCTCGGAGTTGGAATATGCGCTTTGATGAGTTGATCAATGCATATAGTTTTATACAGACTTGCGCTGAAGCCTGTATTTACAAGAATGTGAGTGGGAGCACTACAGTTTTTCTGATAAGTATATGTGAAAGACATATTGTTGATCGGAAATGATGTAGAATTTTTTGGAAAGCATAAAGGAGTGTTTGAAAGGAGTTTTTCACAGAAAGACCTCAGTGAAGCTGCTTACATATTGAGCATCAAGATCTATAGAGATGATCAAAACGCTTGATTAGTTTTTTCAATGAGTACATACCTTGACAAGATTTGCAAAATACATACAGATCTGAATATGGTAGACCCGTTGACTATACTTCTCTCACAAGAAAAACATGATCACACCTAAGTACTCTTTGGGTGTTAATCGCATAGCGACATGAACTAGATTATTGACTCTAGTAAACCCTTTGGGTGTTGGTCACATGGCGATGTGAACTATGGGTGTTAATCACATGGTGATGTGACTATTGGTGTTAATCACATGGTGATGTGATCTAGATTATCGACTCTAGTGCAAGTGGGAGACTTAAGGAAATATGCCCTAGAGGCAATAATAAAGTTATTATTTATTTCCTTATTTCATGATGAATGTTTATTATTCATGCTAGAATTGTATTAACCGAAAACTTAGTACATGTGTGAATACATAGACAAAACATAAGTGTCCCTAGTATGTCTCTACTTGACTAGCTCGTTTATCAAAGATGGTTATGTTTCCTAACTATAGACATGTGTTTTCATTTGATGAACAGGATCACATCATTAGGAGAATGATGTGATGGACAAGACCCATTCATTAGCTTAGCATTATGATCGTTACAGTTTCATTGCTACTGCTTTCTTCATGACTTATACATGTTCCTCAGATTATGAGATTATGCAACTCCCGAATACCGAAGGAACACTTTATGTGCTATCAAACGTCACAATGTAAATGGGTGATCATAAAGATGCTCTACAGGTGTCTCCGAAGGTATTTGTTGGGTTGGCATAGATCGAGATTAGGATTTGTCATTCCGTGTTTCGGGGAGGTATCTCTGGGCCCTCTCGGTAATGCACATCACTATAAGCCTTGCAAGCAATGTGACTAATGAGTTAGTTGCGGGATGATGCATTACGGAACGAGTAAAGAGACGTGCCGGTAACGAGATTGAACTAGGTATGATGATACCGACGATCGAATCTCAGGCAAGTAACATACCGATGACAAAGGGAACAACGTATGTTGTTATGCGGTTTGACCGATAAAGATCTTCGTAGAATATGTAGGAGCCAATATGAGCATCCAGGTTCCGTTGTTGGTTATTGACCGGAGATGTGTCTCGGTCATGTCTACATAGTTCTCGAACCCGTAGGGTCCGCACGCTTAACGTTCGATGACGATTTGTATTATGAGTAATGTGATTTGATAACCGGAGTTTGTTCGGAGTCCCGGATGAGATCACGGACATGACGATGAGTCTCGAAATGGTCGAGAGGCAAAGATTGATATATTGGAAGGCTATATTCGGACATCGGAAAGGTTCCGAGTGATTCAGGTATTTTTCGGAGTACCGGAGACTTACGGGAATTCGCCGAGGGAAGTAGTGGGCCTTAATGGGCCATATGGGAAAGGAGAGAAGGGCCTCAAGGGGTGGCCGCGCGCCCCCCCATGGGCTGGTCCGAATTGGACTAGGAGGGGACAGCGCCCCTTCCTTCCTTCTTCCCTCTTCCTCCTTCCCTCCTTCTCCTACTAGGAATAGGAAAGAGGGGAATCCTACTTGGACTGGGGAGTCCTAGTAGGATTCCCCACACTTGGCGCGCCCCCCTTGGGCCGGCCACCTTTTCCCTCCCCTCTGAGGGAGTCCTGGACTAAGGGGTCCTCGGGCGTCTGGCCCGTTGTCCATTGGGCCGGACTGATGGGCTGTGAAGATATGAAGGCCGAACACTATATCCATGTCCGGATTGGACTCTCTTTGGCGTGGAAGGCAAGCTAGGCGACCAACTATGAAGATTCCTTCTTATGTAACCGACCTCATGTAACCCTAGATCTCTCCGGTGTCTATATAAACCGGAGAGCGTAGTCCGGATAGGCGGATACTCATTACCATATTCACATAGGCTAGACTTCTAGGGTTTAGCCATTACGATCTCGTGGTAGATCAACTCTTGTAACACTCATATTCATCAAGATCAATCAAGCAGGAAGTAGGGTATTACCTTCATAGAGAGGGCCCGAACCTGGGTAAACATCGTGTCCCCCGTCTCCTCTTACCATCGATCCTAGACGCACAGTTCGGGACCCCGTACCCGAGATCTGCCGGTTTTGACACCGACATTGGTGCTTTCATTGAGAGTTCCACTATGCCATCGACAAAAGGTTCGATGGCCCCTTCAATCGTCAATAATGACGCTATCCAAGGAGGAACCTTCATCCCCGGACAGATCTTTGTGTTCGGCGGCTCCGTACTGCGGGCCAACTCGCTTGGCCATCTGGAGCAGATCGACAGCTATGCCCCTGGCCACCAGGTCAGATTTGGAAGCTTGAACTACGTCGTGGATACCCTTGGAGACTTGATCTTTGATGGGTTCGAGACCGCAGCGATCGCTCCCCCTCGCCCCGATAAACATGACTTAAATCTGTCATCGGATCACATCCAGGAGATGACTCCTGGTGCTGCAACGGCCTTAGAACCAAAGCATATCGTGCCATCCGAGGCCACAGAGTACGTGGCATTGGAGCCACACACGGACTCGACATTCCGCAATATTTTGCATCAATGGAACTCCGGACTCGTCTCCGACTATAGGTTCCGAACCAAGTATGCCTGCGGACACCGAGCTGGATCGGTTATCGGTTTTCGGATTTAGCGCCGCAGACATCTTCCAGCATTCACCTTTGGGTGACGTGCTAAACTCTTTAAAGAATTTGTCCCTGGAGAAGGGCTCACAGCCAAACTATGTTCGGTTCGAGCTGGAGGCGGATGACGAGGAATTTTGCTTCCCACCCGCCACCCACTTCATAGCCACTATCGATGACTTAACCGACATGCTTGACTATGGCTCCGAAGACATCGACGCTATGAACGACGATGCCGACAAGGAGCAAGTCCAAGACCCGCCATTCACACGATGTTGGACGGCCACCTCTTTGTATGACGTTTACATGGTTGATACACATAAAGGATCTAGCGACGACAAAGAAGAGCCGGATGCGAATAAACCCTCTGAGACGCAGTCCAAGCGCCGGTGCCCCAAACGCCGTTCTAAACCTCGTCGCTCAAAGGATAGCAACACTGGCACCGGAGAAAATAGTACTCCGGGTGACGCCGAAAACAATGAAGACCCTGTCGGGGCTGCATCCGAACAGGAGGAACATGACAACGGGCAAGATAACCCTGATAAACAGGCCACACCCAATGACCCGGATGACGATAGTTATCGTCCACCCTCCGAGGATGATGAGAGCCTTGGCAGTGAGGACTTCATCGTGCCCGAAGCACCCCTCGAGCAGGAGTGCTTTAAGCGCCAGCTCATAGCTACTGCAAGAACCTGAAGAAAAAGCAGCAGCAGCTCCAAGCAGATCAAGACCTACTCATCGATAGATGGACCGATGTCCTGGCAACCGAAGAATACGGCCTCAAGTGCCCAGCCAAGAGTTACCCAAAACGCAGACTGCTACCTCAGTTCGATGAGGAGGCACCAGATCCCATACCTCCCTCGCGCAATGCGGACCGACCACCATGTGGTCGGGATAATGCGGCGAACCTACCACCCCGCGGTCGGGATAAAACGACAACTCAGGCCGAACGACAACCTGCCCCACCGCCTCGCAAAAACAGGAACAGAACAGGCCAGGACCATACATACGACCTTCGGCAGGAATTGGACAGTAGAGCAGGACACACCAGATCAATCTACGGGTCGCGAGGATGCTTCCCTACTCGGGATGACAACTATCTACTCGGACGTGACAAACTCAATCACACCCGGGCCGATAACCGCAGGTGGACTTCATCGGAGGTGCGCCATGACGCGGCCCGCTATAGAGGAGCCGCACACCCTCTCTGCTTCACAGACGAGGTGCTGGACCACGAATTCCCCGAGGGGTTCAAGTCCGTCAGTATTGAATCATACGATGGAACAACCAATCCCGCAGTATGGATCGAAGATTTTATTCTCCACATCCACATGGCCCGAGGAGATGACCTCCACGCTATCAAATACCTCCCATTAAAGCTCAAAGGACCAGCTCGACACTGGCTAAATAGTCTGCCCGAGAATTCCATCGGCAGCTGGGAGGACTTGGAAGAGGCTTTCCTTGATAACTTCCAAGGAACTTATGTCCGGCCACCAGATGCCGACGACTTAAGCCACATAGTTCAACAACCTAGAGAATCAGCCAGAAAATTCTGGACTAGGTTCCTAACCAAAAAGAACCAGATCGTTGGCTGTCCGGATGCCGAGGCCCTAGCAGCCTTCAAACACAGCATCCGTGACGAATGGCTAGCATGCCACCTCGGCCAAGAAAAGTCGAAATCTATGGCAGCCCTTACGGCACTCATGACCCGCTTTTGCGTGGGTGAGGACAGCTGGCTGGCTCGCAGCAAGAACACAGCCAGCAAAGCAGGCCCCTCCGAGGCCAAGAACAGCACTGGCAAGCTCCGGCGCAACAGACACAAACGCCGAAGCAATGGCGACAACACCGATGACACCACAGTTAACGCCGGATTCAGTGGCTCCAAGTCCGGCCAACGGAAGAAGCCCTACAAGAGAAACAATGAAGGACCTTCCAGCCTGGACCACATACTCGACCGTCCGTGCCAGATACACGACACTCCGAACAAACAAGCCAATCACACCAACAGAGACTGTTGGGTTTTCAAAGAGGCTGGCAAGTTAAATGACGAAAACAAAGAAAAGGGATCACAAAGTGAGGACGAGGACGAAGAGCCCCGGGAGCCGAACACTGGGGGACAGAAGAAATTTCCCCCTCAAGTCAAAACGGTGAACATGATATACGCTACACACATCCCCAAAAGGGAGCGCAAGCGTGCACTCAGGGACGTCTATGCGGTGGAGACAGTCACCCCTAAATTCAATCCATGGTCGTCATTCCCGGTCACCTTTGATCATCGAGATCATCCAACTAGTATCCGTCATGGCGGTTCGGGTGCATTGGTCCTCGACCCAATCATCGACGGATTTCACCTGACACGAGTCCTAATGGACGATGGTAGCAGCCTCAACCTGCTCTATCAGGACACAGTACATAAAATGGGCATTAATCCCTCACGAATCAAGCCCACCAAGACTACCTTTAAAGGAGTCATACCAGGCGTTGAAGCCCGTTGTACAGGCTCAATCACGCTGGAGGTGGTATTCGGTTCCTCAGATAACTTCCGGAGCGAAGAATTAATCTTCGATATCGTCCCCTTCCATAGCGGCTACCACGCACTGCTCGGACGAACCGTGTTTGCTAGATTCAACGCAGTGCCACATTATGCTTATCTCAAGCTCAAGATGCCCGGTCCATGCGGCATCATAACGGTCAATGGCAATATGGAGCGCTCCCTCCGAATAGAGGAGCACACCGCCGCCCTAGCAGCAAAGGTATAGAGCGGCCTTCTCAAGCAGCACCATAATACGGCTGTCGAGCCCCTGGACATCATTAAGAGGTTCCGAGCTACACTGCAACAGGACAGCGTGGCTCGTCAAGAGCTCGATTAGCAATTCGGCCTCCGTCCCAGTCCCGATGAAGTTGTGGCATTCGTACCACGCGTACATAATTACGCACTCAAAATTCCATGGACATCGACAGAGGCACAAGCTAACCCGGGATCTACAATTCGGCTAGACCGATCCCGAACACACATACTTTCACTTTTTTCCTTTTTTCAGGTTCCTTTTCCCGCGGGCCTGATCGCCAGTCCTTTCGAAGGCTCGGCATACAAAGGAGGCAAGCAGCATAGGTGTGTAGGGTAACCTCTATACGTTCTTCTTGACGGTATTTTTCTTATTTCTCAGGACCCGCACGCTGCGCCCTCTTGATTCCGGCATGTTAAATAGCCCGGATGCTTATCGCACTATTTGTATAAAGATACGCCTTGACGTATCCATCCAGTTATAATGAAAATAGTTCGCGGCCCAGTTTCTGTGGTTTTCGCTTCTTACCTAATTTTACTTCGATCTGCTTATCGGTTGCATCCGTACACTTCGGTACATTTCATACTCGCCAGGGGCTCCTTATCGCCCCACAATACGGCAACAAAGTCCGAACACTTTTTATATATATAAGTTCGGCACCCCGAATTTAGCATTATATGCATTGGCTCCGAATCATGTCTTTGGTCAATAGTTGGGTTGCCCGGCTCCTGTGCTTGCTACCCTACGTTCCGCTATATCGGCTAGGGTGGTAAAGGGAGAACTGCTGCGATTGTGCCCTGGCCTTGACCAGATGAGCACCTCAGTAGAGAAAGCCGAAAACTGACTGTCATGATACGGCGAGAGCCGGTCAGCTGTTCGAGGGTTACAAATCGCTTAAGATTTTTTCCGCATCATGCGAAGGATCGGTACTTCCCGATCAAACGTTGACAGCACCCTGGTTCGTATACCAGGGGTTGCGCCCATTTTTTATTATAAAACTCCTATGGCTAAGTGAGGGCGTTTAAGCCGCATAGTCTGATTGCCTGGTTCGTTGCGCTAAACAACTCCTTCAAGGACCATATAATTGGATCAAGATTGTTTAGATTCCATCCCGAACACCTCCGTACTACCTACGTGAGGGCAGAAGCCGACGACTGGCCAACCCTCAAATTTCACACACCACGGCCGCACAGGAGGAAACAATCAAAACATGACAACATTATATTACAAACCGACTTTGTTTTAATCATACAAAGCAAGGACAACACGAATGTATTCATTCGAAAATAATGTCATGCTCGCATTGCGCTGCCGCAAGTCGAGACCCTTCTAGGACATCCGCAAAATATCGCTCGGGTGTACGGTGCTCCTTGCCCTCTGGCGGCCCTCTGGCCATGTCGACAGCGTTCATCTTCGCCCACCACATCTTGCAACGGGCGAAGGCCATGCGGGCACCTTCAATACAGGCTGAGCGCTTGACGACGTCCAGCCGAGGACAGGCGTTCACCATCCGCCTCACAAGTCCGAAGTAGCTGCCAGACATAGCTTCGGCTGGCCATAGCCCGATTATCACATCCTTCATGGCTAGTTTGGCCACCCTATGCAGCTCCATCAGCTGTTTCAGCTGATCGGTGAAGGACACGGGATGCTCTGGCGCCGCATATTGCGACCAGAATAGCTTCTCCGTAGAACCCCCCTCCTTCGGCTCGGTAGAACTCTGCGGCGTCCGATACACTGCGTGGTAGATCCGCAAAGGCCCCTGGGGAACTCCGAATCCGGGTTAGTAAAAGGTACTGCTTCTCCGCATACTTGCTTTGCATCTTAAATGCCTTACCCGCCGTAATCTTCTTGGCCTCCTGGATCTCCTGGAGGGTGGCCTGGGCCTCATTCCGTGCGGTCTCCGCGCTCTGACGAGCCTTGGCAAGCTCGGTCTCTTGGACCGACGCATCACGCTCCAGGTCCTCGCACTTCTTCGCCGCGTCCTGGAGCTCCTTCTGAACCTCGCCGACCTGGGCCTTGAGCTTCTTACGGGCGGCTTGCTTCTGGACAGCCTTCCCCTCGGCTTCGGCCAGAGCCTTTTTCAGGGCATCGACCTCGGTCGCCGCTCCTACACATATTATGACAATCTGGTCAATACACACCGCTTATTCTTTCCGAATACACAGCAAGTCGTTACATACCTTGCTTCTCTTGGAGCTGCCTCCTCACCTCACCGAGCTCTTCCTCGGCCCGCTCTAGTCTCTGCTTCAGTTCAGAGACCTCGGCAGTATGCAATGTCGCGGCCAACACCGACGCCTGCGTATTTATATACTTTCAGTTAGTCTCCTGCAATAACGGATTGATCCTCTGTCCGGCCTTCCTTTCAAACACCGGACAGTGTCTCAGGGGCTACTGTATACATGGAGTTTTTCTCTTTCTTACCTCGAAACCTGTCAATAGGTTGCTGCAGGCTTCGTTCAGTCCGCTCTTGGCGGACTGAACCTTCTCGATCACCGCACCCATAAGGACATGATGCTCGTCCACTGGAGGCGCATCGTAGCGCTTCCATCAGATTATCCGGTGCCTCTAGCTGGACAGGGGTCACCGGCGGAATTGGTGCACCCCCCTCTTTCAAAGGAGGCTGCTCACCGGATTCCAGAGCCTTATTGGTCCTTGGAATCGTATTCGGCTGAGGGCCGAACTGAATACGGCCCTCTTGGCCAGTCTTCATGGGGATCTGCTCCCCCATGTGTCCGGCAGTGGAGGTTTCGCCTTGTGGCGCCTCCCGGACAGTGTCCTGGGCTCCTCCCCGGTTCGGAACAATCCTCCGGGACAACACTTCGGTGTCATCCCTGGCCCCGGGGGAGTAAGCAGGCGGTGGCGACATGCTCGCCATCTCCGACGGAGCCAACGAACCTCTAGATGAGGATCGCTGGATAAGGTCGCGGGCCGGACTGCAATAGTATAGCTGACTATGTCAAGATAATGGAGAGAAAGGGTCGGATGCGCGCACGAGCGAGCCATGTCACTTACGATGCGGCCTGAGGCTTAGTGCGGGGGCATCGTTCCGAACTGCTGTCAACGTCCCACGCGGTGTTGACCGCTGGGACGCCCTTCCCCTTCTTGGGCGTTTCCGCCTCCAGATGCGCCAAAGCCGCCCTCTTCTTCTTCTCCTCGGGGGGAGGGTTGTTCTCCTCCTCCTCCTCCTCTTCCTCATCATTGTCCTCAGGGACAGAGGAATGAGCTTCGTCGTCTTCGGACATCACGTCCGAAGTACCCTTGCGACGGGGGCCACTCTTGCCCCCCTTGGCCTTCTTCTTGGCCTTCTTCTCCGGCGCCTTATATGGCGCCGGCACCAGCATCTCCGCTAGACGCGGGATGACCGGTTCTTTAGGCAGCGGAGCCGGACATTGGATCCGCTTCGGCCTCTCCATCCAGTCCTGAAAAAGCAACAATAAATGCTCACGCGTCATCCTTGAAACAAACAAGTGGAGAATGCATTGAAAACGACATACCTCGCTAGCGAGGTGTTTAGCGTCATGCCCGCGATCTGAATCTGTGGCTGGCGGTTTCTCGTTTCCCTTAAAGAGCAACTTCCATGCACCTTCGTGAGTAGTCTCGAAGAGCCTCACCAGGGTCTGGTGCTTCTTCGGATTAAACTCCCACAGAGGACGGCTTCGGCGCTGGCACGAAAGGACCCGGCGAACTAGCATCACCTGGATCACATCAACGAGCTTGACGCTCTTGGTTACCATGCTCTGAACACGCGTATGCAGCGCTATCAGCTCGTCAGGAGAACACCAGTCCGACTCTTCTCGACCCAGGAGGTGAATCGCATAGGAGCGCCGGAGCGGAATTCGGCAGCTGCGGCCCAGGTGGTGCCGCGTGGTTCTGTGATGTAGAACCACTGCTTCTGCCACTCCTTTACCGTATCCACAAAAGTGCCTTTGGGCCAGGAGAAGTTGGACAGCTTACTCACCATTTCCCCTCCGCACTCCGCGTGTTGGCCATCCACCACCTTCGGCTTCACGTTGAAAACTTTGAGCCACAAACCGAAGTGGGGTTGGATGCGGAGGAAGGCCTCGCACACGACGATAAACGCCGAGATGTTGAGGAAAGAATTCGGGACATATCATGGAAATCTATCCCATAATAATACATCAGCCCGCGGACGAAAGGGTGGAGTGGAAACCCTAATCCGCGGAAGAAATGAGGGATGAATACTACCCTCTCGTTGGGCTCTGGTGTGGGGACGACTTGTTCCTCGGCCGGCAGACGGTGGGCGATTTCCTTCGCCAAATATCCGGCCGCCCGAAGCTCAGTAATGTCCTCCTCCTTGACGAAGGAGACCATCCACTTGCCCTGACCTCTGGATCTGGACATGGTTGCTTGAGTGGAAAGGAGACGAGAACTTGGGCACTGGAGCTCGAGATTGGAAGGGCAGAGACAGAGAAAGCGTGAGAGAGGAAGATGGAATCCTTATCCCCTTATAAAGGCCCAGAATATAAAGCGCCTCCTCGTTCACCTTAAGATCCGCCTATTCCCAAGTACCATATAAACGGCACGGTTGGATTACCCATACCCGCATTGATGAGAATCCCGCAATAAGGGGACACGATCTCTGCTTTGACAAGACATGCCAATGGCAACCGCGTCTCGGGGCGTGGGGCGTCGAACACAAAAAGGGTTTGGAATTATGACCGGTCAGATGCAATATCGTGCTGCAAAAAAGTTGTTAGCAGATGGAACTCTTGCAAATACTATATTCTCTCTGCGGTTGTGTGTGGTATGCGTTACAGGTCCGGATACAATCATCGCATCCGAAGACTATCGTGGAGTTCGGAAAAAGGGGAACCCGCCTTGCAATGCCGAAGACAATCTGCGCGCCGGACTCCTCATCATTGAAGCCAGGTTCAGGGGCTACTAAGGGAGTCCTGGACTAAGGGGTCCAGCCCGTTGTCCATTGGGCCGGACTGATGGGTTGTGAAGATATGAAGGCCGAAGACTATATCCGTGTCCGGATTGGACACTCCTTGGCGTGGAAGGCAAGCTAGGCGACCAACTATGAAGATTCCTTCTTATGTAACCGACCTCATGTAACCCTAGATCTCTCCGGTGTCTATATAAACCGGAGAGCGTAGTCCGGATAGGCGGATACTCATTACCATATTCACATAGGCTAGACTTCTAGGGTTTAGCCATTACGATCTCGTGGTAGATCAACTCTTGTAACACTCATATTCATCAAGATCAATCAAGCAGGAAGTAGGGTATTACCTCCATAGAGAGGGTCCGAACCTGGGTAAACATCGTGTCCCCCGTCTCCTGTTACCATCGATCCTAGACGCACAGTTCGGGACCCCCTGCCCAAGATCCGCCGGTTTTGACACCGACACCCTCCTTTATATACGTGGCCAGGGGCACCCCAAAGACACACAAGTTGATCTTTAGCCATGTGCAGTGCCCCCACCACAGTTTTCCACCTCGGTCATACTGTCGTAGTGCTTAGGCGAAGCCCTGCGCTGCTAACTTAATCATCACCGCCACCACGCCGTCGTGCTGACGGAACTCTCCCTCGGCCTCAGCTGGATCTAGAGTTCGAGGGACGTCACTGTTGGGGAACGTAGTAATTTCAAAAAAATTCCTACGCACACGCAAGATCATGGTGATGCATAGCAACGAGAGGGGAGACTGTCGTCTACGTACCCTCGTAGACCGTAAGCGGAAGCGTTATGAAAACGCGGTTGATGTAGTCGGACGTCTTCACGATCGACCGATCCCAGCACCGAAGTTACAACACCTCCACCGACTGCACACGATCAGCTCGGCGACGTCCCACGAACTCATGATCCAGTAAACATCGTGATGATGGTGATGATGAAGTTACCGACGCAGGGCTTCGCCTAAGCACCGCTACGATATGACCGAGGTGGATTATGGTGGAGGGGGGCACCGCACACGGCTAAGAGAGATCAATGATCAACTTGTGTGTCTATGGGGTGCCCCCCTCCCCCGTATATAAAGGAGTGGAGGAGAGGGAGGGCCGGCCCTCTCTAGGCGCGCCCAAGGGGGGGGGGTCCTACTCCCGGTGGGAGTTGGATTCCCCCTTCCCAAGTTGGATTAGGAGAAGGAAGGGAAGGGAAGGAGGGTGGAAGGAAAGGGGGGCCGGCCCCCTTCCTAATTCGGATTGGGCTTGGGGGGTGCGCCCCCTCCTTTGCTCCTTTCCCCTCCTTTCCACTAAGGCCCAATAAGGCCCATATACCTCCCGGGGGGTTCCGGTAACCTTCCGGTGCTCCGGTATATTCCCGATCTCACCCAGAACCATTCCAATGTCCAAATATAGTCGTCCAATATATCGATCTTTATGTCTCGACCATTTTGAGACTCCTCGTCATGTCTGTGATCATATTCGGGACTCCGAACTACCTTCGGTACATCAAAACACATAAACTCATAATACCGATCGTCACCGAACGTTAAGTGTACGGACCCTACGGGTAAGAGAACTATGTAGACATGACCGAGACACGTCTCCGGTCAATAACCCAATAGCAGAACCTGGATGCTCATATTGGTTCCTACATATTCTACGAAGATCTTTGTCGGTCAAACCGCATAACAGCATGCGTTGTTCCCTTTGTCATCGGTATGTTACTTGCCCGAGATTCGATCGTCAGTATCTCAATACCTAGCTCAATCTCGTTACCGGCAAGTCTCTTTACTCATTCCATAGTGCATCATCCCGTAACTAACTCATTAGCCACATTGCTTGCAAGGCTTATAGTGATGTGCATTACCGAGAGGGCCTAGAGATACCTCTCCGACAATCGGAGTGACAAATCCTATTCCGATCTATGCCAAATCAACGAACACCATCGGAGACACCTGTAGAGCACCTTTATAATCACCCAGTTACGTTGTGACGTTTGGTAGCACACAAAGTGTTCCTCCGGTATTCGGGAGTTGCATAATCTCATAGTCATAGGAACATGTATAAGTCATGGAGAAAGCAATAGCAGTAAACTAAACGATCAAGTGCTAAGCTAACGAAATAAGTCAAGTCAATCACATCATTCTCCTAATGATGTGATCCCGTTAATCAAATTACAACTCATGTCTATGGCTAGGAAACTCAACCATCTTTGATCAACGAGCTAGTCAAGTAGAGGCATACTAGTGACACTATGTTTGTCTATGTATTCACACATGTATTATGTTTCCTGTTAATACAGTTCTAGCATGAATAATAAACATTTATCATGATACGAGGAAATAAATAATAACTTTATTATTGCCTCTAGGGCATATTTCCTTCAGTCTTCCACTTGCACTAGAGTCAATAATCTAGATTACACAGTAATGATTCTAACACCCATGGAGTCTTGGTGCTGATCATGTTTTGCTCGTGGAAGAGGCTTCGTCAGCGGGTCTGCAACATTCAGATCCGTATGTATCTTGCAAATCTCTAGGTCTCCCACCTGGACTTGATCCCGGATGGAATTGAAGTGTCTCTTGATGTGCTTGGTTCTCTTGTGAAATCTGGATTCCTTTGCCAAGTCAATTGCACCAGTATTGTCACAAAAGATTTTCATTAGACCCGATGCACTAGGTATGACACCTAGATCGGATATGAACTCCTTCATCCAGACTCCTTCATTTGTTGCTTTGGAAGCAGCTATGTACTCTGCTTCACACGTAGATCCCGCCACGACGCTTTGTTTAGAACTGCACCAACTGACAGCTCCACCATTCAATATAAACACGTATCCGGTTTGCGATTTAGAATCGTCCGGATCAGTGTCAAAGCTTGCATCGACATAACCATTTATGACGAGCTCTTTGTCACCTCCATAAACGAGAAACATATCCTTAGTCCTTTTTAGGTATTTCAGGATGTTCTTGACCGCTGTCCAGTGATCCACTCCTGGATTACTTTGGTACCTCCCTGCTAAACTAATAGCAAGGCACACATCAGGTCTGGTACATAGCATTGCATACATGATAGAGCCTATGGCTGAAGCATAGGGAACACTTTTCATTTTCTCTCTATCTTCTGCAGTGGTCGGGCATTGAGTCTGACTCAATTTCACACCTTGTATCACAGGCAAGAACCCTTTCTTTGCTTGATCCATTTTGAACTTTTTCAAAACTTTATCAAGGTATGTGCTTTGTGAAAGTCCAATTTAGCATCTTGATCTATCTCTATAGATCTTGATGCCCAATATATAAGCAGGTTCACTAAGGTCTTTCATTGAAAAACTCTTATTCAAGTATCCTTTTATGCTATCCAGAAATTCTATATCATTTCCAATCAACAATATGTCATCCACATATAATATAGAAATGCTACAGAGCTCCCACTCACTTTCTTGTAAATACAGGCTTCTCCAAAAGTCTGTATAAAACCATATGCTTTGATCACACTATCAAAACGTTTATTCCAACTCCGAGAGGCTTGCACCAGTCCATAAATGGATCGCTAGAGCTTGGACACTTTGTTAGCATCCTTTGGATCGACGAAACCTTCTGGTTGCATCATATAAAACTCTTCTTCCAGAAATCCATTCGGGAATGCAGTTTTGACATCCATTTGCCAAATTTCATAATCATAAAATGCGGCAATTGCTAACATGATTTGGACAGACTTAAGCATCTCTACGGGTGAGAAAGTCTCATCATAGTCAACCCCTTGAACTTGTCGAAAACCTTTTGCAACAAGTCAAGCTTTGTAGACAGTAACATTACCGCCAGCGTCAGTCTTCTTCTTGAAGATCCATTTATTTTCTATGGCTTGCCGATCATCGGGAAAATCAACCAAAGTCCATACTTTGTTCTCATACATGGATCCCATCTCAGATTTCATGACCTCAAGCCATTTTCCGGAATCTGGGCTCACCATCGCTTCTTCATAGCTCGTAGGTTCGCCATGGTCAAGTAACATGACTTCCAGAATAGGATTACCGTACCACTCTGGTGTGGATCTTACTATGGTTGACCTACGAAGTTCGGTAGTAACTTGATCTGAATATTCATGATCAATATCATTAGCTTCCTCACTAATTGGTGTAGGTGTCACAGGAACCGGTTTCTGTGATGAAATACTTTCCAATAAGGGAGCAGGTACAGTTACCTCATCAAGTTCTACTTTCCTCCCACTCACTTCTTTCGAGAGAAACTCCTTCTCTAGAAAGGATCCATTCTTAGCAACAAATGTCTTGCCTTCGGATTTGTGATAGAAGGTGTACCCAACAGTTTCCTTTGGGTATCCTATGAAGACACATTTCTCCGATTTGGGTTCGAGCTTATCAGGTTGAAGCTTTTCACATAAGCATCGCAGCCCCAAACTTTGAGAAACGACAACTTTGGTTTCTTGCCAAACCACAGTTCATAAGGTGTCGTCTCAACGGATTACGATGGTGCCCTATTTAATGTGAATGCAGCCGTCTCTAAAGCATAACCCCAAAACGATAGCGGTAAATCAGTAAGAGACATCATTGATCGCACCATATCTAGTCAAGTACGATTACGATGTTCGGACACACCATTACGCTGTGGTGTTCCGGGTGGCGTGAGTTGTGAAACTATTCCGCTTTGTTTCAAATGAAGACCAAACTCGTAACTCGAATATTCTCCTCCACGATCAGATCGTAGAAAATTTATTTTCTTGTTACGATGATTTTCCACTTCACTCTGAAATTCTTTGAACTTTTCAAATGTATTAGACTTATGTTTCATTAAGTAGATATACCCATATCTGCTCAAATCATCTGTGAAGGTGAGAAAACAAAGATACCCACCGCGAGCCTCAATATTCATTGGACCACATACATCAGTATGTATGATTTCCAACAAATCTGTTGCTCGCTCCATTGTTCCGGAGAACGGCATTTTATTCATCTTGCCCATGAGGCATGGTTCGCAAGTACCAAGTGATTCATAATCAAGTGATTCCAAAAGTTCATCAGTATGGAGTTTCTTCATGCGCTTTACGCCAATATGACCCAAACGGCAGTGCCAGAAATAAGTTGCACTATCATTATCAACTCTGCATCTTTTGGCTTCAACATTATGAATATGTGTATCACTACTATCGAGATTCATCAAAAATAGACAACTCTTCAAGGGTGCATGACCATAAAAGATATTACTCATATAAATAGAACAACCATTATTCTCAGATTTAAATGAATAACCGTCTCGCATCAAACAAGATCCAGATATAATGTTCATGCTCAACGCTGGCACCAAATAACAATTATTCAGGTCTAAAACTAATCTCGAAGGTAGATGTAGAGGTAGCGTGCCAACAGCGATCACATCGACTTTGGAACCATTTCCCACGCGCATCGTCACCTCGTCCTTAGCCAATCTTCGCTTAATCCGTAGTCCCTATTTCGAGTTGAAAATATTAGCAACAGAACCAGTATCAAATACCCAGGTGCTACTGCGAGCTTTAGTAAGGTACAGATCAATAACATGTATATCACATATACCTTTGCTCACCTTGCCATCCTTCTTATCCGCCAAATACTTGGGGCAATTCCGCTTCCAGTGACCAGTCTGCTTGCAGTAGAAGCACTCAGTCTCAGGCTTAGGTCCAGACTTGGGTTTCTTCTCCTGAGTGGCAACTTGTTTGCTGTTCTTCTTGAAGTTCCCCTTCTTCTTCCCTTTACCCTTCTTGAAACTGGTGGTCTTGTTGACAATCAATACTTGATGCTCCTTGATTTACCTCCGCAGCTTTTAGCATCGCGAAGAGCTCGGGAATTGTCTTATCCATCCCTTGCATATTATAGTTCATCACGAAGCTCTTGTAGCTTGGTGGCAGTGATTGAAGAATTCTGTCAATGACACTATCATCCGGAAGATTAACACCCAGTTGAATCAAGTGATTATTATACCCAGACATTTTGAGTATATGTTCACTGACAGAACTATTCTCCGTAAAGCATGGCACACTGAACTATCAAGTAGTAATCAGCATCTGCAGCAGGCCTGGCACCCAGCGGTGCTTCCAGGACGTAATTCTTCTGTGCAGCAATGAGGATAATCCTCAAGTTACAGACCCAGTCCGTGTAATTGCTACCATCATCTTTCAACTTTGCTTTCTCAAGGAACGCATTGAAATTCAATGGAACAACGGCACGGGCCATCTATCTACAACAACATAGACAAGCAAAATACTATCAGGTACTAAGTTCATGATAAATTTAAGTTCAATTAATCATATTACTTAAGAACTCCCACTTAGATAGACATCTCTCTCATCATCTAAGTGACACGTGATCCAAATCAACTAAACCATAACCGATCATCACGTGACATGGAGTAGCTTTCAATGGTGAACACTACTATGTTGATCATATCTACTATATGATTCACGTTCGACCTTTCGGTCTCAGTGTTCCGAGGCCATATCTGCATATGCTAGGCTCGTCAAGTTTAACCCGAGTATTCTGCGTGTGCAAAACTGGCTTGCACCCGTTGTAGATGAACGTAGAGCTTATCACACTCAATCATCACGTGGTGTCTCGGCACGACGAACTTTGGCAACGGTGCATACTTAGGGAGAACACTTTTATCTTGAAATTTAGTGAGAGATCATCTTATAATGCTACCGTCAATCAAAGCAAAATAAGATGCATAAAGGATAAACATCACATGTAATCAATATAAGTGATATGATATGGCCATCATCATCTTGTGCTTGTGATCTCCATCTCCGAAGCACCGTCATGATCACCATCGTCACCGGCGCGACACCTTGATCTCCATCGTAGCATCATTGTCATCTCACCAACTATTGCTTCTACGACTATTGCTACCGCTTAGTGATAAAGTAAAGCATTACAGGGCGATTGCATTGCATACAATAAAGTGACAACCCGTTGAATGTGAACGTAGAGCTTATCACACCCGATCATCACGTGGTGTCTCAGCACGACGAACTTTGGCAACGGTGCATACTCAGGGAGAACACTTGTACCTTGAAATTTAGTGAGAGATCATCTTATAATGCTACCGTCAATCAAAGCAGAATAAGATGCATAAAAGATAAACATCACATGCAATCAATATAAGTGATATGATATGGCCATCATCATCTTGTGCCTTTGATCTCCATCTCCAAAGCACCGTCATGATCACCATCGTCACCGGCGCGACACCTTGATCTCCATCGTAGCATCGTTGTTGTCTCGCCAGCCATTGTTTCTACGACTATCGCTACCGCTTAGTGATAAAGTAAAAACAATTAGAGGGCGATTGCATTGCATACAATAAAGCGACAACCATATGGCTCTTGCCAGTTGCCGATAACTATGTTACAAAACATGATCATCTCATACAATAAAATTTAGCATCATGTCTTGACCATACCACATCACAGCATGCCCTGCAAAAACAAGTTAGACGTCCTCTACTTTGTTGTTGCAAGTTTTACGTGGCTACTACAGGCTGAGCAAGAACCGTTCTTACCTACGCATCAAAACCACAATGATATTTCGTCAAGTTAGTGATGTTTTAACCTTCAACAAGGACCGGGCGTAGTCACACTCGGTTCAATTAAAGTTGGAGAAACTGACACCCGCCAACCACCTGTGTGCAAACCACGTCGGTAGAACCAGTCTCGCGTAAGCGTACGCGTAATGTCGGTCCGGGCCGCTTCATCCAACAATACCGCCGAACCAAAGTATGACATGTTGGTAAGCAGTATGACTTGTATCGCCCACAACTCACTTGTGTTCTACTCGTGCATATAACATCTACGCATAAACCTGGCTCTGATACCACTGTTGGGGAACGTAGTAATTTCAAAAAAAATCCTACGCACACGCAAGATCATGCATAGCAACGAGAGGGGAGAGTGTCGTCTATGTACCCTCGTAGACCATAAGCGTTATGACAACGCGGTTGATGTAGTCGTACGTCTTCATGATCGACCGGTCCCAGCACCGAAGTTACGGCACCTCCGCGGACTGCACACATTCAGCTCGGCGACATCCCACGAACTCACGATCCAGTAGAGCTTCGAGGGAGAGTTCCGTCAGCACGACGGCGTGATGACGGTGATGATGAAGTTACCGACGCAGGGCTTCGCCTAAGCACCGCTACGATATGACCGAGGTGGATTATGGTGGAGGGGGGCAACAACACATGGCTAAGATAGATCAATGATCAACTTGTGTGTCTATGGGGTGCCCCCCTCCTCCCTATATAAAGGAGTGGAGGAGGGGGAGGGCCGGCCCTCTCTAGGCGCGCCCAAGGGGGGAGTCCTACTCCCGGTGGGAGTAGGATTCCCCCTTCCCAAGTTGGAGTAGGAGAGGGAAGGGAAGGGAAGGAGGGAAGAAGGAAAGGGGGCCGGCCCCCTTCCCAATTCGGATTGGGCTTGGGGGCACGCCCCCTCCTTTGCTCCTTTCCCCTCCTTTCCACTAAGGCCCAATAAGGCCCATATACCTCTCGGGGGGTTCCGGTAACCTCCCGGTGCACCGGTATATTCTCGATCTCACCCGAAACCATTCTGATGTACAAATATAGTCGTCCAATATATCGATCTTTATGTCTCGACCATTTTGAGACTCCTCGTCATGTCCGTGATCATATCCGGGACTCCGAACTACCTTCGGTACATCAAAACACATAAACTCATAATACCGAACGTTAAGCGTGCGGACCCTACGGGTTCGAGAACTATGTAGACATGACCGAGACACGTCTCCGGTCAATAACCAATAGCGGAACCTGGATGCTTATATTGGTTCCTACATATTCTACGAAGATCTTTATCGGTCAAATCGCATAACAGCATACGTTGTTCCCTTTGTCATCAGTATGTTACTTGCCCGAGATTCAATCGTCGGTATCTCAATACCTAGCTCAATCTCGTTACCGGCAAGTTTCTTTACTCATTCCGTAGTGCATCATCCCGTAACTAACTGATTAGCCACATTACTTGCAAGGCTTATAGTGATGTGCATTACCGAGAGGGCCTAGAGATACCTCTCCGACAATTGGAGTGACAAATCCTATTCTCGATCTATGCCAACTCAACGAACACGATCGGAGACACCTGTAGAGAACCTTTATAATCACCCAGTTACGTTGTGACATTTGGTAGCACACAAAGTGTTCCTCCGGTATTCGGGAGTTGCATAATCTCATAGTCATAGGAACATGTATAAGTCATGGAGAAAACAATAGCAGTAAACTAAACGATCAAGTGCTAAGCTAACGAAACGGGTCAAGTCAATCACATCATTCTCCTAATGATGTGATCCCGTTAATCAAATTACAACTCATGTCAACCATCTTTGATCAACGAGCTAGTCAAGTAGAGGCATACTAGTGACACTATGTTTGTCTATGTATTCACACATGTATTATGTTTCCGGTTAATACAATTTTAGCATGAATAATAAACATTTATCATGATATGAGGAAATAAATAATAACTTTATTATTGCCTCTAGGGCATATTTCCTTCAGTCACCGAGTTGAACGTGTGTAGATCACGGAGGTGCCGTGCGTTCGGTACTTGATCGGTTGGATCGAGAAGACGTTCGACTACATCAACCGCGTTACTTAACGCTTCCGCTTTCGGTCTATGAGGGTACGTGGACACACTCTCCTCACTCATTGCTATGCTTCTGCTAGATAGATCTTGCGTGAGTACAGGAAATTTTTTGAAATACTACGTTCCCCAACACCGTAAGGGACTGATTTGGATCCAAAAGTTTAATGCTATGGTTAGATTTTATCTTAATACTGTTGTCGTAGTTGCGGATGCTTGCGAGGGGTTTAATCATAAGTAGGAGGTTTTTTCAGGTAAGAACAACACCTAAGCACCGGTCCACCCACATATCAAATTATCAAAGTAGCGAACACAAATCAAACCAACATGATGAAAGTGACTAGTTGAAATTCCCGTGTACCCTCAAGAACGCTTTACTTACAATAAGAGATTGTTTTGGCCTATCATTTGCCTCAAAAGGATTGGGCTACCTTGCTGCACTTTTTTTATCATTATCGTTACTTGCTTGTTACAAATTATCTTGCTATCAAACTACTCGTTACTTATAATTTCAGTGCTTGCAGAGAATACCTTGATGAAAACTACTTGTCATTTCCTTCTGCTCCTCGTTTGGTTTGACACTCTTACTTATCGAAAGGACTACGATTGATCCCCTATACTTGTGGGTCATCACCGCTCATGTACCTAGAGCCCGGAATGAGGATAGTGGACATCTCCGACGACGAGTAGTCTAGCGTAGGTTTAGTTGATCTACGTAGTATGTTTTTGAGGATTCAAGTATGAGGTATTCGGATGCAGAGTCAGAAATTTGAGGGCTGCCCGCGGACGCGCCCGTTCGCGTCCACAGGCGTTTGAGGGGTCGGATTTGTTGTATCTGGCTGTACATGCTCTTAGGGGGTCGAACCCCCATGTTCTTTGTGTCCCACCCCCACGGAAAAAGAAGTTAACATGTGTGTTCCTATTCCTTACTATTTTTCCTTTTCACCTCACAATGATTGGATGATCTTATTCTTGATTTTATGTGCTTGATTAGTAGGAGGTTATGATGCCCATCCTAATAGGGAGGCTCAATAGGCGTCAGAGAATCATCAAGCGACCGGAGATTGGTTCCTTCGCCTCGAGGGTAGGCCCTTATCGACAGCGTCGGCATCACGCCCAACCGACTATAGGAAACGATGCCTCACTTCCTCAATTGAGATAGGTTTAATCAGATATACTCAACTGACCCTACTTTATTGTCAAGGATGCCCTCGGCTAATGGTGCATTGTTGCTACATCGTCATTCCATCCATGTCACTCTTTCTTTATGCGACTAACCATGGTCCATGGGGATAGAAGGAAGCAAGTTCATCATCAGAAGGAAGCACGGCTATTATTGAAAGAAGCATGACCAACACCCTGGATCTTACTTCCTTGTACATCGGTCTACGTAGATTGGGCCTACACTCTACCCTGGATAGACCATCCCTCCTTACCACGCATATATAAAGAGGGAGTACCTAAGCAAATATTCATCCTCCCCAATTCATATGCGTCCTCCACAACCACAACCATGGGAACTACCATCCTGAAAACCACAATTCATATGCTTTCATTATTTGCTCTTTCCTGCTTCGGATCTTTTGCGCTTGCCTACCGACTAGTGGCGGAGCTTGATGAAGATTGTTTAGGGGGCAAATCAGAGTTCAGGGAGCGAAGAAGATAAGTTATGCATGAACTTTGAGAAATCTTTGATATTCAAGCCTAATAATATTAGGGGTACACTTAAGAGTTTTCCTAGAGTAGGGGGTTAATGGCCCCCTTTGGCCCCATGAAGCTTTGCCACTATTGCCGACCATCTTCCACTGCCTATTGGAGCGATTCCGCCATCCTCAGCCTGCGCAACACCACATCCCGCAGCCAACCATCTTCCACTGCCAATTGGAGCGATTCAGCCGCTCTCAGCCTGCGGGGCACCACATCTCGCAGCCACTATAGTTCCACCATTAGCGTAGTAGCGCAAAATTGAATCCCTTCTTTCTCCTCTTGCTCGTCTTCTCTTCTCAACTTTTCGAATGATGAAACCGCCTGCTTTCTTTGTGGTTGTCATCCTGGTTCTAGTGGCACTGCTAGGAGTAAATGGCCCGGCCATCGGCGCCACCCCCTACTCCTCCATCGTCGTTCTCGTCGGCGGGTCGACTCCTATCCCCGAGGTGTAGCTGTTGCTTCAGGACTTCTTACAAGGAGTTGTGCAAGAGTATCAACCCCGATGAGGCTGTGGCCTACTGTGCCGCCGTCCAGGCCGCCATCCTCAATGGCGAGGGCAACTAGAAGGTGCAGGACCTGCTCTTGCTCGACGTCACGCCCCTGTCCCTCGGCCTAGAGACTGCCGGCAGCGTGATGACAGTGCTCATCCCGTGGAACACCACCATCCCGACCAAGAAGGAGCAGATCTTCTCCAACTACTCGAACAACCAGTCGGGTGTCCTGATCTAGGTGTTCGAGGGAAATCAAGCGCCGACCAAAATCAACAACCTGTTGGGAAAGTTTGAGTTGTCCGACATCCCTACAGCTCCCCGTGGCATTCCTCGGGCTCCCCAGATCACCGTGTGCTTCGACATCGACCGTTGATTCATGGGACGAATACCTATGAATGTCTGAGAGCACATGCGGAGATGCCATGGTCAAGTTTGCAACTGACGTGGTCGAGGTTTTTCGGACCTCAGTACTTGATAGAACCAGCTGTGGCAGACACCGAGAGGCTCCTGGAAATCTAAGAAACAAGATGGTGGCCAGTTTGCTTGGATCTCTTGACTGCATGCATTGAAAATGGAAGAAGCCGTCGAAGGCTTTACAAGGGCAATATCGGGGTAATGTTAAGAAGCTCACCATCATTCTTGAAGAAGTTGCATCACATGATCTTTGGATTTGGCACGCCTTGTTTGGCATGCTCGGGTCTCACAATGACATCAATGTGTTGCAGCGATCACCGTTGTGTTGCGAGGCTGACTGAAGTAAAAGCTCCTCCTTGCCACTATACTATCAATGGAGATGAGTACAACATGGGCTACTATCTGATTGATGGTATCTATCCTCCGTGGGCTACCTTTGTCAGCACCATCTCTAACCTAGTTGGCCACAAAAAGGCTCACTTTTCCCAAAGACAAGAAGCAGGCAGAAAGGATGTTGAGAGGGCATTTGGAGTTATGCAGGCCCGTTTTGCAGTTGTTCATGGACCTGCTAAACAATGGGATCCGGAGACCTTGTGGGAGGTGATGCCATGTTGTGTGATCATGCACAACATGATCGTCAAGGATGAGGGTGAGGATACTGCCGCGGCTCTAGAATTTGAGAACATGGGTGATGCTATCGAACTTCCAGACCAGAATCCAGCCACATTAGAAGAATTTATTCAAATGCATCAATTAATTCGGCATCGACCAATTCACAAGCAGTTGAAGGAAGATCTGATTGAGCATCTGTGGGAGATGTGGTGCAAGAGTACCAACCCCAATTCACAAGCAGTTGTGCAAGAGTATCAACCCCAATGTTGAGATGTAATATTTCAACTTTTTAAAATTTAAACTAGTACTGCATGCGGCTATTTGAACGTTTGTACTTTATGTATGCTGCTATTTGATCGTGCAGACTTAAAAAATGAGGGAGACGGATGTATGCATGCAGCGTTGGATGGCATCCTCCTGCATCTATGTCCGTGGACTGGTTCCTCCTGTCCACAGACAGATGCGGGGGAAATTTGCGTGTTGCCGCTGGAGATGCCCTAACTCCCGCCGGACTCGCTATGATCCGTGATGGCCGCGCCATCCCACAACCGCGAGCCACAGTGCACATGTCCACCAGGAGAGTAGGAAAGGAGAGGGGAGTGGGCGCACATGACGCACTCCACCATCTAGGTGCATGTGCAGGTCACACCATCCATGCACACACATTATTACAAAGGGCCATTTGCATTTCTGTCCCTAACTCGAACCACCTACTCAGGTTTGCCCCTAATTTCGAAGCATGCTCAAATTTGCCCCTCTGCCGTTAGGTGCGCTTATAGAAATGCCCATCTGTGCCGTTTCCGTCCGGTCAAAGCTGTTTGACCGGTATTTGGTCGTTTCTTTGACAATTTTGCCCCTGTCTTCATGTGTCACTTACCGGTAGGACCCACTCCCTTTTTTGAAAAAAACCTTTCTCTCACCCCCCCCATCTCTCTCACACACACTTACATGTGGGTCCTAGCTAGACAAAAATATTTTTCTTTCTCTCACCTCTCTTTCCCTGCTGAACGACGGGCCGACGCCACTCTCTCTCAACTCCGGTGAGAGTGCCAAACGGGCGCCGCCTCTACCGCTGGCCTCCCCTGACGCCGCATCCCTCTCGCCCTCGTTCTCTTTCTGCCGCTAGCCTGCTTTCTCTCTCCCGCCCTTGAGCCCTCTCCCGCAAGCACGCTAGATAGTGACCTGTCGTTGTCGTCTGTCAAGAACGTGGCCAAGGGCAACCCCAAACCCCAAGCCTACTAATTCGACCAGAGACTTCAAGGATTGAGCGCTACAATGCATCTTCCCCGCCTCCAATCTCGGATTGCCACCTTCGATTCGACGCCATTGAGGCACGCCGGTCGATTCCACCTGCTCCCCGGGCATCGTGATGTACCGAAGAAGACGTGGGCTTCCTCCACAGCAAGCGCCATGAGCTCGGGTTGTCTTCCCCGCGAGCTCCGAGCTCTGCCATGGCCGCCATCGTCGAAGTCCTCGCTCTGGCCTTCTCTTAGCCCAAGCAGCGTAGCCATCGTGATCCTAGTGATGGAAGATCCCCCACACATCCTTTTTCCCTCTCCCTCCCGCTCGCATGGAAGCTCCCCCACTTGCGCCGCCCAGAGCCGCCGCGGGAATGGTCGCCACCGTTTGTTCCGGCGACCATATGGTTCGACGACAATATCCCCGCACGCGGTAGATCAAGGGCTATCGCCTGGTCCTCTCGGTCGGCCTCCTTGCGGCCTCCCTGTGTGCCTCCGACGCGGGAATTGGTCGTCGCCGGCGACCGTCGGCCTAAGCCACGGTTTTTAATTGAGGCAGCCTAATCCACTGCTAATTAAAAAATCATTTGAGAAAATACTGATAAGCCAATGGCATGTGGGCCTAATATCTAGTTTGACTAGTCCTTTTCTATTTTTCATTTTAGTTTTTAGCTAGGACCCACGTGGAAATGTGTGAGAGATAGGTTTTTTACCAAAAAATTGGAGTGGGTTCCATCCATAAGAGACACATGGAGACAAGGGCAAGATTGTCAAAGAAACGGCCAGATACCAGTCAACCCACTTTGACCGGACGGAAACGGCACAGAAGGACGTTTCTATAAGTGCACCTAACGGCAGAGGGGCAAATTTGAGCACACTTTAAAATTAAGAGTAAATATGAGTAGTGGGTTCCAGTTAGGAACACAGATGTAAAAGACCCTATTACAAAAGCAGAAAAGCAAATGGACTAGCCTACACAGCCATGCAACCAATGAGCTTATGCCAACAGTGAAGTGCCACCTGGTGCAACTCCACAACAAGCCCTTGACGTTCCACGTTCGAGAGAATGATAGCTCTTCAGATTCAAGAAGCCTCGGCGTACCGAATGACCATCGTCTTCCGCAACTAGCGAGAGATCAAAAGGGATGGTTTTATTACAGAAACTAGTTTAGAACTGTCATCGGAAACACCCTCCGGATACTTCAGGTTGCAATGCGATGGGCGAGCATCCGCACATTAGGCAGAACGTGTCTCCTCCAGCGTTGGAAGGGGAAATTGTCAGGTTCCCAACTTTCCACCGCATTTTCGTAGCAGGAGGCAGCAAGGATCATCTCATCTTAGATGTTTGCTACCCCGACTACGTACGCGTTCCAAGCATCTGCCTGGTTGAAATGCTGGAGCTCCTCGTACTTCACGTCGCGGTCGGCAGTGTACTCCTTGGCGTTTCCGCTTGATTTGGTGTCCGGCATCTCCCTGACCCAGACGTGGATGGACTTAAATCCAGCTTCCTCCAAACAGTCCTTGATTTCTGGTATCGACCACCTGCAAAAGATCGATATGAATTGCAATTCTGAAGAAACTCTCCGTCCATCTGTAAGAACAATGATCCATTGCCATTTACATGCATTAATTTCCAGAAACCAATATAGTATTGCCGGTTGCCAGCGCTGCGCAAGTGCGCCACTGCATATAACTGAAAAGCGCCCCCAAGGTTCATATATCTATGAAAAGTACAAGGATACGGCATAGGAAAATGCGTATTGCTAACACATAAACAACAGCAGCAACTCTGGCACCAATCGTATCATTGCCTCTGGTTTCCCTGGACCACAAATACCAACCTTATTCCACCTTGAAGCAGGTTTCTGTTTTTTGAGTACAGGCATGATAACAACCGCAGATGGCATTATCATCAAAGTATGGCAGCTCATTGTTGGAACCTACCAAGCTACCACAAGAAGCCCAGGTCTGTTGACACCATGAAAGGATCAGGAGGCACGGCAGCAGATCAAGTTTAAAGATAAGCACCTATCTTGAGTTACAGCATCTAGTTTGGTTCCTTTAGATTCAGTTTACATCCCATCAGATAAGACTTGTTCCCTTGCAGTTTCTGTTGCAATGGTTAGAGCCTCGCCTATATAATGACGCCAGGCATATGGGGTTGATTCACCAGAAAACATTCCTCTATATTCCACTACCCCCTATCTATAACACATGTAGGCGCCTTCTCCCTCAGCGGCGTTGGTCACCCTCCCATCAACCATTCCTACTGCCGTAGATCCAATCCTCCCCGAGAAAGCCCAAAAGACCATGACATTTTGCCTATTTTTAAATAAAAGTTATTCGTATCGGAAGACCAGCATTACAGATTTTTCGTAATTGTTCAATGAGTGAATGGAAAAGTAAGTGACAAGTCTGAACTTAAATGTTGCCTTGCCAAGTAGTAATGTTTAAGGAACTTACAGGCGCCAATGGTACGTGAAAGCATGCCGTATCATTTGCTTCTTTCCAACTTGAAAGTGGAGGCTGATCCTTGTTTCACGAGTTATGATATCAAACTCTTCTTGCTCCCAGAAATACTGTATGCATAGTTGTATATAAGAAGAAGAATTCTAGATTAAAATTATGCCACAAGATTATAAGCTCTTACTAATAAAACTACTGCAGATCAATTTGCAGACTATACAAAGTGGAAGTTCTATGATTGTCAGTACAGTATATTAGATATATTACAATCTTTGTGTACTGAATCATCATATCCGAGCTAATTTCATCAAATCTATCAAGCGTGTTTTTTATGAAAGAAACATAGTGTAACACATATATTTGCCATGCAACCCATAACAAATATAACTTACTGAATTGCTGATTCAAGCTGTCTTAACTTTGGCTAACTACATGAAGGTCAAATAAAATATATAGCTAAATTACTCGGATACAAAAATTCAACATCTTTTATGCCGCATATTACAACCGCCAGATATTTATAATTTTATATATGATACAATTAGATTTGTTAGCATGCTGTAAATTCTTCTTACAATTAATGCATCGTTTACCAATAAGAAAATGCAACCTCACCTACCAAATACTAATCCTATCACCTATGACACTATGCCTAACTAGTATACTTTAGAAGAAAGGCCTCGATGTGCTGCAATTACAAAGCACTGATATAACTCTACTCACAGTGAAGCTGGGGAATCTCCTCTGGAGACGAAGCTTGCATTCAGATGATGTGCCACCATATACATCCATCACAAATATACCGCCTCTTTTAGAAAGTGCATTGAAAGCATGCCTGAAATACAAAACCAAGTCCTTTCTCTTGTGAAGGCAACAACAACTGTAGTTGAATGCACAAATTATGTCTCTTCCAGGCAAAACTGCATCTGACATGGTCGAATTGGCTTCACATTTCGTAAATGAAGAATCTGACTGCTCGCAGCTGTTCTTTTCAGTACAGCCATCGTCACTGGTAACATTTAGACCTTGTACGAGATCACTGATCTTTTGCTTGACAAGGCGAGATTCATTTGGCTGCAGAACATTTCCATCAAAAAGCAACAATCTCGAAGACCCATCAGCTCCAATCTTGCTCAGATTGTTCTCAAGACACCACTCAAGTGACTCACGGTCAAAGTCTAAGCCCACTGCTGTTCGTCTCGTATCAGTGCGAAGCCACTCAGTACTGCCAACAGAAAAAAAAAAGATTATGAGCAACACATGCACTTAAACACTGAAGCCAAATAATAATATCTCTGATGTTGAACACCTCTGAATACTGAACCAAGTACTCCAAAGAGTAACCATTTTAATATGACAGCTCCTAATTATATGTGTGTTAAGTGTATTGTTAGAGCCATCTAAGGTGTTTGCGAAATTGACAGCAGGGTAGATTGTGCAAAGGCTATGCTTAATGCTTAGCAGTGCTCTGACCTGAGGAGGGCGGTGCCACAGAAATCCTCCTGCAGGTGGAGAGGGACGCGCCCGCCGACGTACATCAGAAAGAACTTCTGCAGGTAGCTGATGTCCCCTTTTGGCGACTGAGCACAGAAGCACAACACCAATGTCATTTCGTCGAACAGGTTGTGAGCACGGAGACTTTCACAGGTCCAAGCTACGGTGGAAGCTAGCGAGGTTACCTGCACGGAGAGCTGGTACAGGTGGAACTTGGAAGGCATCGATCCGACTTGCCACTGGCCTGGGCGGTCGCCTGCTTCCGCGTCTCCGTCGTGTTCGTCTTCCGCTGCTGCGTCGTCGGAATCGTCACCGTCCGAGTCCTCCTGGCGGCGCGGCGGGGCGTCGTAGGCAGATGACGGCAAGTCGTCGTCGCCGACCTGCGAGCCACGGCGGCCGCGGCCTTGCCGGTGCGACTCCTTCGTCTTCTTCCCGCTCTTGCCCATGGTCGCCGGGGCGCGTGCGTAGCGGTGAGGGGTTAGGGGTTTGGAACAGAGAGATGAAAGGCCAGGGACTTGCTTGTAATTTTTTTTTCTCTACTCCTATAAAAGAGTGAGTTGGTGATGATGGTGTGCCCGCCTTTGGGACATATCAACCGTCTAATCTAGAATGTAGGGTTGAGATTAAGAAGTGTTGTCCCCGAGCCTTTCAAGTAATTTTGACCTAAAAAAAACAGTTTGGAGGTTCTCTTTCTCCTTCTCTCGGGAAGGAAACAGAGCATTCGAGAACCCTTTGAAATTCCTTGCCGCCGTCCACTCCCATCTCCTTCCCAGGGATTGACGGATTGAGCTTTGAGATTATCTGATATCTCTCTTTCTAGATATGGCTGTGCAGGCCGTCGAAGACAGAGACAACGGTGGCGGTTGCTGCCATATCCAGGTTTATTCTGTATGATAAGTTACTTTATTTTCCCTCTGTGGCTATTGAGATTGATTCCCTTCTGTGATGGTTCTGCTTCTGAACCTCCAACGTGAGGCCCGGTTCTTTCCTGCTGCCCATGGTGGCTACCAGCAGCTAGATTGCCATGATTAGGCCTAGGTGTTACATGCACGGTTGATATCTACAGGTGACGAGTGATGACCCACAAGTGTAGGGGATCAATTGTAGCTCTTTACGATAAGTAAGAGTGTCGAACCCAACGAGGAGCAGAAAGAAATGACAAGTAGTTTTCAATAAGGTAATGTCTGCAAGTGCTGAAATTGTGAGTAGCAGAGTAGTTTGGTAGCAAAATATTTTGTAACGAGCAAGTAACGATAGCAGTAACAAAAGTGCAGCAAGGTAGCCCAATCCTTTTGAGGCAAAGGATAGGCCAAAACGGTCTCTTATGATAAGCAAAGCGTTCTTGAGGGTACACGGGATTTTCATATAGTCATTTTCACCATGTTGGTTTAATTTGTGTTCGGTACTTTGATAATTTGATATATGGGTGGATCGGTGCTTAGGTATTGTTCTTACTTGAACAAACCTCCTACTTATGATTAACCCTCCCGCAAGCATCCGCAACTACGAGAAAAGTATTAAGAATAAATTCTAACCATATCATTAAACTTTTGGATCCAATCGGTCCCTTATGGAATAGCTCATAAACTGGGGTTTAAGCTTCTGTCACTCTCGCAACCCATCATCTAATTGCTACTCCACAATGCATTCCCTTAGGCCCAAATATGGTGAAGTGTCATGTAGTCGACGTTCACATGACACCACTAAGGGAATCACAACATACATACTATCAAAATATCGAACACATATCAAGTTCACATGATTACTTGCAACATGATTTCTCCCGTGACCTCAAGAACAAAAGTAACTACTCACAAATGATAATCATGCTCAAGATCAGAGGGGTATTAAATAGCATATTGGATCTGAACATACAATCTTCCACCAAATAAACCATATAGTAATCTACTATAAGATGTAATCAACACTACTAGTCACCCACAAGCACCAATCTATAGTTCCGGTAACAAGATTGAACACAAGAGATGAACTAGGGTTTGAGATGAGATGGCATTGTTGAAGATGTTGATGGAGATTGCCCTCCCCAAGATGGGAGAGTTGTTGGTGATGATGATGACGATGATTTCGCCCTCCGGGAGGGAAGTTCCCCCGGCGGAATCGCTCCGCTGGAGGGCAAAAGTGCTCCTGCCCAGGTTCCGCCTCGAGACGGCGGCGCTCCGTCCCGAAAGTCCTCCTCTTATTTTTTTCTAGGTCAAAATGACCTATATACCAGAAGATGGGCACCGGAGGTGGGCCTGGGTGAGCACAACCCACCGGGGCGCGCCTGGGCTCCCTGGCGCGCCCAGGCAGGTTGTGCCCACCTGGTGGGCCCCCTATGGTAGTTATTTGCTCCAATAATTCTCAAATATTCCATAAAAAATTCTCTTGAAGTTTCGGCTTGTTTGGAGTTGTGCAGAATAGGTGGCATGACGTAGCTTTTCCAGGTCCAGATTTCCGGTTCCCGGAATTCTCCCTCTTGGTGTGTACCTTGCAAATTATGAGAGAAAAGGCATTAGAATTACTCCAAAAAGTATTATTATGGATAAAAACATCATAAATAACAGTAATAAAACATGATGCAAAATGGACGTATCAACTCCCCCAAGCTTAGACCTCGCTTGTCCTCAAGCGAAAACCGAAATCGAAAAACATGTCCACGTGCTTTGAGAGAGAGGTGTCGATAAAAACAAAATACGGACATAGAAGCATCATGTAGATTATTATAACAGCTACAAACTTAAACATAAGACTTTTATCATAGAGCTTTTATCATATACTTCTCATGAATAAGTAACAGTTCATCACACAATCGAAGTATAAAGCAAAAACTCTATTAGAAACCAACAAACTATGTTCTCAGTCAACTTTGCAACTACAATTCATCATATTTTCAGGAAGGGTCACGTATCGGAGCCTTCAGGCAAGTCCACATACTCAACCATCATATAGTCTTCTATGATTGCTAACACTCACCGCGTACACATATAAGCAAAATGTTTCAACCGGACACATAGAAATATAGGGGCTTATAGTTTCGCCTCCCAACGTATTCACCTCAAGGGTGATGTCAACAATAATAACTCATGCTATATATATATTCAACTGAACATATGTGCCTACATCTTTCCTCGCCACATGATGCTTGCCAAAGGAGAAAAATAAAAAGGGATAGAAGGAAAACTTTGACTCTTTGCATAAAAGTAAATACATAAAAGTAAAAGATAGGCCCTTCGCAGAGGGAAGCAGAGGTTGCCATACACTTATTTTTTTGTGTGCTCAACCCCTTAGTGCAAAAGAACGTCACGTTGCATTGCCCCTTGTGATAGCGACCTTTATTATGCAGTCTGTCGCTTTTATTCTTCACCATCACAAGTGAAAGGATCGATATACTTGACTAGAGGGGGGTGAATAGGCAACTAACAATTTTTATCTCTTCTTTACCAATTTAAACTTTGCATCAAAGTAGGTTGTCTAGATATGCAACTAGGTGAGCAACCTATATGATGCAACCGCAACAAGCACACAAGCAAGCAAGGGATACAACACAATATAAGCTTGCACAGGTAAAGGTAGGAGATAACCAAGAGTAGAGCCGGTGAAGATGAGGATGTGTTACCGAAGTTCCTTCCCTTTGAGAGGAAGTACTTCTCCGTTGGAGTGGTGTGGAGGCACAATGCTCCCCAAGAAGCCACTAGGGCCACCGTATTCTCCTCACGCCCTCACACAATGCGAGATGCCGTGATTCCACTATTGGTGCCCTTGGAGGCGGCGACCGAACCTTTAAAAACAAGGTTGGGGCAATCTCCACGACTTAATTGGAGGCTCCCAATGACACCACGAAGCTTCACCACAATGGACTATGGCTCCGCGTTGACCTCAACCGTCTAGGATGCTCCAACACCCAAGAGTAACAAGATCCGCAAGGGATTAGTGGGGGGATCAAAATTCTCTTGGTGGAAGTTTAGATTGGGGCCTTCTCAACCAATCCCTAGAAAAACAACAAGTTTGATTGGCTAGGGAGAGAGATCGGGCGAAAATGGAGCTTTGAGCAACAATGGAGCTTAGGAAGGGAAGAGGTGGTCAACTAGGGGAAGAAGACCCCCCTTATATAATGAGAGGACAAATCCAACCGTTACCCACCTACTCAGCCCGCGACATGCGGTACTACCGCATCTCCAAGCGGTGTTACCGCACTAGCTTGCGGTACTACTGTTGTGAGGTGCGGTACTATCGCTCGCGCGGCAGGAGCCAGGTGAGGCTCTGTTGCACAAGGCAACGAGCGGTAGAACCGCCGGAGCGGTACTACCGCGCGCCCTTGCGGTACTACCGCAAGGCAGAGCACATCCTAGGCTGGGAACGCACGGACTAATAAAATTACATCCGTGACTACTTCTGCAGAGTTTTAGTCAGTGCAAAAATCCGGCACGGTACTACAGCTCATAGGGAGCGGTACTACCGCGTAGGGTGCAGAAGTAAAAAATTACTTCCGCCCCTACATCCGCTCATGCCATGGTACTAGGCCACAGGCCACGATACTACCGCATGCTAGGAGCGGTACCACCGCATGCACCTGCGGTACTACCGCTACCTCAGGGCGGTACTACCGTGGCCAACTGCGGTACTACTGCTCCCTTGAACAGTACTACCGCACGCCGCAGACCAGTAGCACTACGATGCCTTCATCTTCGCAGCTACAAGGGGAAACAACCGGTGCTCCAAAGAAGCAAGGAAAGGTGCTGCAAAGGAATAGATGTCTATGTGATGATTCCACCCTAACCTTTCCAAAGCGGACCCCCTCTTGATAGTACGGCTTTCCTATGACTCAATTCCACCGAAAAGAAACATAGAGAAATGCAGTCTTTGATAGGCTCCGAGGGGCACGACTCGTCTTGTGCCTATACATGAGATATATGAAATGCTCAATTCACACGATTAGTCCGCAAAGCATTGTCATCAATCACCAAAACCACTTAGGGAGAAATATGCCCTTACAATCTCCCCCTTTTTGGTGGATTGATGACAATACGGGATTTCCAAATAGAGATATAAAATGAAACATAAGCAAACCCAAAATCTATAAAATATAGACGGGCTCCCCCTAGATGTGTGCTCTCTAGAGAAATGCTTTGGACTGAACGGCACACATACTAGGATCAACACTCCCCCTATATTTTATAAACAAGGCAATCCTTGCAACAGTATGAGAGACAAAGAGCATGGCAAGGTATAGAATTGAGCATGAAGTGAACAAGGGCACATGGTATAATAGGCTCACAATCTACTAAACATACTAGACAAAATGATAAGATAGTAAGATAAGATGAGGACATATGTCTTACACCATATGATAGTCTCACGCGAACACACAAACCATCGAACCAAAGCAAACGAGGTTCAACAGAACGAAAGCAAGGCGACAAAGCAAAAACAAGACACGACACAAGACTCACAAATCCTACACTCTCTCCCCCTTTGGCATCGAGACACCAAAAAGGCAGAGAGGGCACCTACGACACAGGTGGGAGCTTAGCTGCAGAGATCACTCGTCACGCTCCTCGTCGGTCTTGGCAGCGGGAATGGTCTCCTCCTCAGATTCAGTCCACTGGTAGCCCTGCTTCACCATCCAGTCAGCCTCTGGGGTGATGTGCTTCTCGGACCCGCTTGATACCTGCTCGCCGAATGTCCTCAAGATCCTCTTGTCGCGCTGGCGACTCTTCTTCTGAGCAACATGTAACATGTACTGTCCCTTGGCCTGCATGCAGAACAGAGCCTTCATCTTGTTCTTCAGCCTCTTAGCCCAAGAGGGCTTAGAAGATGAAGGTGAGTATCCATCAGAGTTGTCCTCATCTGCTTCCTCCTCCTCAATCTCATCCTCATCCACATCCATCTTAGCAGCCTCTGCCTCAGCACGGGTAGTGGTGTTAGCCCACTGGCTCTTGATGCGGAGCTTGATGGGCTCATGACGAATCCAGCCGGGGGCAACAAACTCATCATTGGGATAAAGCTGCTCCCAAGTCCTCGAGATCAAGTGAAACAGGTAAGGTCCATAGATGGGTACCTTACGGTTGAACACCGCAAACTATAGCTCACACCACATGATATGTGAGACATCAAGTAGTTGCATCTGAGCGAGACGCGCCTCCTCACAGATGAGCATCATATCCACAAGATAAGCATGCACCTTATCCTTGTCACCAATGCGCGGAAAGAGGGAGTTGCGGAAGATCTGGTGCATGATGTCAAGGAATGGATTCAGCACCCATGTCTTCTTGCCAGTGCCAAGCTTCTTCTCAACTAGGTACGGCTGAAGCTTGTTCTTGTTGGCTGAGTCGGGGTTGGCATGAGGACGAACACCAACGACGGGCTTGTTGAGCCCCTCATCACGAACCTGTAGCAGCTCCATGAACTCCTTCCACTTAGCAGTCATCCTCTGTCCATTGGTCATCCATGTCATGGTCCGTTCCTCATCAGTATGGAAGTGGACCGACGCAAAGAACTGAGCCACAATCTCAGGGTCATAGTCCATGTGGAAAGTGAGCAAGTCCTCAATGACAAATTGCTCCACTAGGTCCAACGCTTCACCAAAATATGCCCAGTGTTTGTCCTTCCTCATATGAGTCATGTCAATCCAGTGCACGTCCACGTAGATGTTCTGCTTGGCCTTGATCACATCCAGGAAGATAAGATTCTGTTGCCTGGTCCAAAACAAATCATCCCCTTGGAAATTCTCACGGGGCTTCACATAGGGATTGAACTTCCTGCAAGAGACAAACTCTGCTAGAGGTATCTCGTCCATGCCCAATGATGGCTCCTTGAACTTGCTAGCAGTGGTCTTTGTTGGGGAACGTAGTAATTTCAAAAAAATTCCTACGCACACACATGATCATGGTGATGCATAGCAACGAGAGGGGAGAGTGTTGTCCACGTACCCTCGTAGACAGAAAGTGGAAGCGTTAGCACAACGTGGTTGATGTAGTCGCACGTCTTCACGATCCGACCGATCCAAGTACCGAACGTACGGCACCTCCGAGTTCAGCACACGTTCAGCTCGATGACGTCCCGTGAACTCCGATCCAGCAGAGCTTCACGGGAGAGTTCCATCAGCACGACGGCATGGTGACGGTGATGATGATGCTACCGACACAGGGCTTCGCCTAAGCACCGCTACGATATGATCGAGGTGGAATATGGTGGAGGGGGGCACCGCACACGGCTAAGAGGTCAAGAGATCAATTGTTGTGTCTAGAGGTGCCCCCCTGCCCCCGTATATAATGGACCAGGGGGAAGGAGGTGGCCGGCTAGGGGAGGGTGCGTCAGGGAGGAGTCCTACTCCCACCGGGAGTAGGACTCCCTCTTTTCCTAGTTGGAGTAGGAGGGCGAAAGGAAGGGAAGGAGAGAGGGGGAAGGAAAGGGGGAGCCCCCCTCCTTGTCCAATTCGGACTAGAGGGGGAGGGGGCGTGCGGCCAGCCCTAGCCGCCCCTCCTCTTCTCCACTAAGGCCCATCTTGGCCCATTAAACTCCCCGGGGGGTTCCGGTAACCCCCCGGTACTCCGTTATATGTCCGAAACTCCCCGAAACCATTCCAGTGTCCGAACATAGTCGTCCAATATATCGATCTTTACGTCTCGACCATTTCGAGACTCCTCGTCATGTCCATGACCTCATCCGGGACTCCGAACTATCTTCGGTCATCAAATCACATAACTCTTTAATACAAATCGTCATCAAACGTTAAGCGTGCGGACCCTACGGGTTCGAGAACTATGTAGACATGACCGAGACACATCTCGAGTCAATAACCAATAGCGGAACCTGGATGCTCATATTGGCTCCCACATATTCTATGAAGATCTTTATCGGTCAAACCGCATGACAACATACGTTGTTCCCTTTGTCATTGGTATGTTACTTGCCCGAGATTCGATCATTGGTATCACCATATCTAGTTCAATCTCGTTACCGGCAAGTCTCTTTACTCGTTCCGTAATGCATCATCCCGCAACTAACTCATTAGTCACATTGCTTGCAAGGCTTATAGTGATGTGCATTACCGAGAGGGCCCAGAGATACCTCTCCGACAATCGGAGTGACAAATCCTAATCTCGAAATACGCCAACTCAACAGGTACCTTCGGAGACACCTGTAGAGCACCTTTATAATCACCTAGTTACGTTGTGACATTTGGTAGCACACAAAGTGTTCCTCTGGTAAATGGGAGTTGCATAATCTCATAGTCATAGGAACATGTATAAGTCATGAAGAAAGCAATAGCAACATACTAAACGATCAAGTGCTAAGCTAATGGCATGGGTCAAGTCAATCACATCATTCTCCTAATGATGTGATCCCGTTAATCAAATGACAACTCATGTCTATGGCTAGGAAACAGAACCATCTTTGATCAACGAGCTAGTCTAGTAGAGGCATACTAGTGACACTCTGTTTGTCTATGTATTCACACATGTATCATGTTTCCGGTTAATACAATTCTAGCATGAATAATAAACATTTATCATGTAATAAGGAAATAAATAATAACTTTATTATTGCCTCTAGGGCATATTTCCTTCAGTCTCCCACTTGCACTAGAGTCAATAATCTAGTTCACATCGCCATGTGATTTAACACCAATAGTTCACATCACCATGTGATTAACACCCATAGTTCACATCGTCATGTGACCAACACCCAAAGGGTTTACTAGAGTCAATAATCTAGTTCACATTGCTATGTGATTAACACCCAAAGAGTACTAAGGTGTGATCATGTTTTGCTTGTGAGAGAAGTTTAGTCAACGGGTCTGCCACATTCAGATCCGTATGTATTTTGCAAATTTCTATGTCAACAATGCTCTGCACGGAGCTACTCTAGCTAATTGCTCCCACTTTCAATATGCATCCAGATTGAGACTTAGAGTCATCTGGATCAGTGTCAAAATTTGCATCGACGTAACCCTTTACGACGAACCTTTTGTCACCTCCATAATCGAGAAACATATCCTTATTCCACTAAGGATAATTTTGACCGTTGTCCAGTGATCTACTCCTAGATCACCATTGTACTCCCTTGCCAAACTCAGTGTAGGGTATACAATAGGTCTGGTACACAACATGGCATACTTTATAGAACCTATGGCTGAGGCATAGGGAATGACTTTCATTCTCTCTCTATTTTTTGCCGTGGTCGGGCTTTGAGTCTTACTCAATTTCACACCTTGTAACACAGGCAAGAACTCTATCTTTGACTGTTGCATTCTGAACCACTTCAAAATCTTGTCAAGGTATGTATTCATTGAAAAAACTTATCAAGTGTCTTGATCTATCTCTATAGATCTTGATGCTCAATATGTAAGCAGCTTCACCGAAGTCTTTCTTTGAAAAACTCCTTTCAAATACTCCTTTATGCTTTCCAGAAAATTCACCATTATTTCCGATCAACAAAATGTCATTCACATATATTTATCAGAAATGTTGTAGTTCTCCCACTCACTTTCTTGTAAATACAGGCTTCACCGCAAGTCTGTATAAAATTATATGCTTTGATCAACTCATCAAAGCGTATATTCCAACTCCGAGATGCTTGCACCAGTCCATAGATGGATCGCTGGAGCTTGCACATTTCGTTAGCACCTTTAGGATCGACAAAACCTTCTGGTTGCATCATATACAATTCTTCTTTAAGAAATCCATTAAGGAATGTAGTTTTGACATCCATTTGCCAGATTTCATAAAATGTGGCAATTTGCTAACATGATTCGGACATGCTTAAGCATCGCTACGCGTGAGAAAATCTCATCGTAGTCAACACCTTGAACTTTGTCAAAACCTTTTTGACAATTCTAGCTTTGTAGATAGTAACACTACTATCAGCGTCCGTCTTCCTCTTTGAAGATCCATTTATTTTCTATGGCTTGCCGATCATCGGGCAAGTCAACCAAAGTCCACACTTTGTTCTCATACATGGATCCCATCTCAGATTTCATGGCCTCAATCCATTTTGCGGAATTTGGGCTTATCATCGCTTCCTCATAGTTCGTAGGTTCGTCATGGTCAAGTAACATGATCTCCAGAACAGGATTACCGTACTACTCTGGTGCGGATCTCACTCTGGTTTACCTACGAGGTTTGGTAGTAACTTGATCTGAAGTTACATGATCATCATCATTAGCTTCCTCACTAATTGGTGTAGGAGTCACAGGAACAAATTTCTGTGATGAACTACTTTCCAATAAGGGAGCAGGTACAGTTACCTCATCAAGTTCTACTTTCCTCCCACTCACTTCTTTCGAGAGAAACTCCTTCTCTAGAAAGGATCCATTCTTAGCAACGAATGTCTTGCCTTCGGATCTGTGATAGAAGGTGTACCCATGTCTCCTTTGGGTATCCTATGAAGACACATTTCTCCGATTTGGGTTTGAGCTTATCAGGATGAAACTTTTTCACATAAGCATTGCAACCCCAAACTTTAAGAAACAACAACTTTGGTTTCTTGCCAAACCACAGTTCATATCATCTCAACGGATTTAGATGGTGCCCTATTTAACGTGAATGCAACTGTCTCTAGAGCATAACCCCAAAACGATAGCGGTAAATCAGTAAGAGACATCATAGATCGCACCATATCTAGTAAAGTACGATTACGATGTTCGGACAGACCATTACGTTGTGGTGTTCCGGGTGGCGTGAGTTGCGAAACTATTCCGCATTGTTTCAAATGTAGACCAAACTCGTAACTCAAATATTCTCCTCCACGATCAGATCGTAGAAACTTTATTTTCTTGTTACGATGATTTTCAACTTCACTCTGAAATTCTTTGAACTTTTCAAATGTTTCAGACTTATGTTTCTTTAAGTAGATATGCCCATATCTTCTTGAATCATCTGTGAAGGTGAGAAAATAACGATACCCGCCGCGAGCCTCAACATTCATTGGACCACATACATCAGTATGTATGATCTCCAACAAATCAGTTGCTCACTCCATAGTTCCGGAGAACGGCGTTTTAGTCATCTTGCCCATGAGGCACGGTTCACAAGTACCAAGTGATTCCAAAAGTCCATCAGTATGGAGTTTCTTCATGCGCTTTACACCAATATGACCCAAACGGCAGTGCCACAAATAAGTTGCACTATCATTATCAACTCTGCATCTTTTGGCTTCAACATTATGAATATGTGTATCACTACTTTCGAGATTCAACAAAAATAGACCACTCTTCAAGGGTGCATGACCATAAAAGATATTACTCATATAAATAGAACAACCATTATTCTCAGATTTAAATGAATAACCGTCTCGCATCAAACAAGATCCAGATATAATGTTCATGCTCAACGTTGGCACCAAATAACAATTATTCAGGTCTAAAACTAATCCCGAAGGTAGATGTAGAGGTAGCGTGCCGACGGCGATCACATCGACTTTGGAACCATTTCCCACGCGCATCGTTACCTCGTCCTTAGCCAGTCTTCGCTTAATCCGTAGTCCCTGTTTTGAGTTGCAAATATTAGCAACAGAACCAGTATCAAATACCCAGGTGCTACTGGGAGCTCTTGTAAGGTACACATCAATAACATGTATATCACATATACATTTGTTCACCTTGCCATCCTTCTTATCCGCCAAATACTTGGGGCAATTTCGCTTCCAGTGACCAGTCTGCTTGCAGTAGAAGCATTCAGTCTCAGGCTTAGGTCCAGACTTGGGTTTCTTCTCTTGAGCAGCAACTTGTTTGCTGTTCTTCTTGAAGTTCCCCTTCTTCTTCCCTTTACCCTTTTTCTTGAAACTGGTGGTCTTATTAACCATCAACACTTGATGCTCCTTCTTGATTTCTACCTCCGCGGCCTTTAGCATTGCGAAGAGCTCGGGAATTGTCTTATCCATCCCTTGCATATTATAGTTCATCACGAAGCTCTTGTAGCTTGGTGGCAGTGATTGAAGAATTCTGTCAATGACACTATCTGGAAGATTAACTCCCAGTTGAATCAAGTGATTGTTATACCCAGACATTTTGAGTATATGTTCACTGACAGAACTATTCTCCTCAATCTTGTAGTTGTAGAACTTATTGGAGACTTCATATCTCTCAATCCGGGCATTTGCTTGAAATATTAACTTCAAATCCTGGAACATCTCATATGCTCCATGACGTTCAAAACGTCGTTGAAGCTCTGGTTCTAAGCCGTAAAGCATGGCACACTAAACTATCGAGTAGTCATCAGCTTTGCTCTGCCAGACGTTCTTAACGTCGTCAGTTGCATCTGCAGCAGGCCTGGCACCCAGCGGTGCTTCCAGGACGTAATTCTTCTGTGCAGCAATGAGGATAATCCTCAAGTTACGGACCCAGTCCGCATTATTGATACTATCATCTTTCAACTTAGTGTTCTCTAGGAACATATATAAAACATAGGGAAGCAACAACGCGAGCTATTGATCTACAACATTATTTGCAAAATACTATCAGGACTAAGTTCATGATAAATTAAAGTTCAATTAATCATATAAGAAATCCCACTTAGATAGACATCCCGCTAATCATCTAAGTGATCACGTGATCCATATCAACTAAACCATAACAGATCATCACGTGAGATGGAGTAGTTTTCAATGCTGAACATCACTATGTTGATCATATCTACTATATGATTCACGCTCGACCTTTCGGTCTCAGTGTTCCGAGGCCATATCTGCATATGCTAGGCTCGTCAAGTTTAACCCGAGTATTCTGCGTGTGCAAAACTGGCTTGCACCCGTTGTAGATGAACGTAGAGCTTATCACACTCAATCATCACGTGGTGTCTCGGCACGACGAACTTTGGCAACGGTGCATACTTAGGGAGAACACTTTTATCTTGAAATTTAGTGAGAGATCATCTTATAATGCTACCGTCAATCAAAGCAAAATAAGATGCATAAAGGATAAACATCACATGTAATCAATATAAGTGATATGATATGGCCATCATCATCTTGTGCTTGTGATCTCCATCTCCGAAGCACCGTCATGATCACCATCGTCACCGGCGCGACACCTTGATCTCCATCGTAGCATCATTGTCGTCTCACCAACTATTGCTTCTACGACTATTGCTACCGCTTAGTGATAAAGTAAAGCATTACAGGGCGATTGCATTGCATACAATAAAGTGACAACCATATGGCTCCTGCTAGTTGCCGATAACTCGGTTACAAAACATGATCATCTCATACAATAAAATATAGCATCATGTCTTGACCATATCACATCACAACATGCCCTGCAAAAACAAGTTAGACGTCCTCTACTTTGTTGTTGCAAGTTTTACGTGGCTGCTACGGGCTGAGCAAGAACCGTTCTTACCTACGCATCAAAACCACAACGATAGTTCGTCAAGTTGGCGTTGTTTTAACCTTCTCAAGGACCGGGCGTGGCCACACTCGGTTCAACTAAAGTTGGAGAAACTGACACCCGCCCGCCACCTGTGTGCAAAGCACGTTGCTAGAACCAGTCTCTCGTAAGCGTACGCGTAATGTCGGTCCGGGCCGCTTCATCCAACAATACCGCCGAACCAAAGTATGACATGCTGGTAAGCAGTATGACTTGTATCGCCCACAACTCACTTGTGTTCTACTCGTGCATATAACATCTACGCATAAAACTAGGCTCTGATACCACTGTTGGGGAACGTAGTAATTTCAAAAAATTCCTACGCACACACAGGATCATGGTGATGCATAGCAACGAGAGGGGAGAGTGTTGTACCCTCGTAGACCGAAAGCGGAAGCGTTAGAACAACGCGGTTGATGTAGTCGTACTTCTTCACGATCCGACCGATCAAGTACCGAACGCACGGCACCTCCGAGTTCAGCGCACGTTCAGCTCGATGACGTCCCTCGAACTCCGATCCAGCCGAGTGTTGTGGGAGAGTTTCGCCCAATGATGGCTCCTTGAACTTGCTAGCAGTGGTCTTTGTTGGGGAACGTAGTAATTTCAAAAAATTCCTACGCACACACAGGATCATGGTGATGCATAGCAACGAGAGGGGAGAGTGTTGTACCCTCGTAGACCAAAAGCGGAAGCGTTAGCACAACGCGGTTGATGTAGTCGTACTTCTTCACGATCCGACCGATCCACGTACCGAACGTACGGCACCTCCGAGTTCAGCACACGTTCAGCTCGATGACGTCCCGCGAACTCCGATCTAGCAGAGCTTCACGAGAGAGTTCCATCAGTATGACGGCGTGGTGACAATGATGATGATGCTACCGACGCAGGGCTTCGCCTAAGCACCGCTACGATATGATCGAGGTGGAATATGGTGGAGGGGGGCACCGCACACGGCTAAGAGGTCAAGAGATCAATTGTTGTGTCTAGAGGTGCCCCCTGCCCCCGTATATAAAGGACCAGGGGTAGGAGGCGGCCGGCCAGGGGAGGGTGCGCCAGGGAGGAGTCCTACTCCCACCGGGTGTAGGACTCCCTCTTTTCCTAGTTGGAGTAGGAGGGGGAAAGGAAGGGAAGGAGAGAGGGGGAAGGAAAGGGGCGCTGCCGCCCTCCTTGTCCAATTCGAACTAGAGGGGGAGGGGGCGCGCGGCCAGCCCTAGCCGCCGCTCTTCTTCTCCACTAAGGCCCATTTTGGCCCATTAAACTCCCCGAGGGGTTCCGGTAACCCCCGGTACTCCGGTATATGTCTGAAACTCCCCGAAACCATTCCGGTGTCCGAACATAGTCGTCCAATATATCGATCTTTACGTCTCGACCATTTCGAGACTCCTCGTCATGTCTGTGATAACATCCGGGACTCTGAACAACCTTCGGTACATCAAAACACAAAAACTATAATACAATCGTCACCGAAACTTTAAGCGTGCGGACCCTACGGGTTCGAGAACTATGTAGACATGACCGAGACACGTCTCCGGTCGATAACCAATAGCGGAACCTAGATGCTCATATTGGCTTCCACATATTCTACGAAGATCTTTATCGGTTAAACCGCATAACAACATATGTTGTTCCCTTTGTCATCGGTAAGTTACTTGCCCGAGATTCGATCGTCAGTATCTCAATACCTAGTTCAATCTCGTTACCGGTAAGTCTCTTTACTCATTATGTAATGCATCATCCCGCAACTAACTCATTAGTCACATTGCTTGCAAGGCTTATAGTGATGTGCATTACCGAGAGGGCCCAGAGATACCTCTCCGACAATCGGAGTGACAAATCCTAATCTCGAAATACGCCAACTCAACAAGTACCTTCGGAGACACCTGTAGAGCACCTTTATAATCGCCCAGTTATGTTGTGACGTTTGGTAGCACACAAAGTGTTCCTCCGATAAACGGGAGTTGCATAATCTCATAGTCATAGGAACATGTATAAGTCATGAAGAAAGCAATAGCAACATACTAACCGATCAAGTGCTAAGCTAACGAAATGGGTTAAGTCAATCACATCATTCTCCTAATGATGTGATCCCATTAATCAAATGACAACTCATGTCTATGGCTAGGAAACATAACCATCTTTGTTCAACGAGCTAGTCTAGTAGAGGCATACTAGTGACACTCTGTTTGTCTATGTATTCACAACGTACCATGTTTCTGGTTAATACAATTCTAGCATGAATAATAAAAATTTATCATGTAATAAGGAAATAAATAATAACTTTAATATTGCCTCTAGGGCATATTTCCTTCAGTCTTGACATTGCATTGTTGGGCACTGGAGCCCTCTGGAGCCTCTTGATTGCGCAGACGCTTCGAGCCCGTATCACGGCTGGGATTCGAGCGCCGGACATTGGAACCGGAGCCACCACCTATGACACACAACACAAACATGAGAGAAACCGAGAAGGATCAATGCAAAGACCACAGCTAAAACAAATGAAACACGTAGAAATAAGATCGGGTAGACGCCACAAGGTAGTTTCGAAGTCAACAGTAGTACCTCACCACTAAGCGGAAGTAAAAGTTTACTGTAGCTCTAGCCGCGGTAGTACTGCGCCGGGATGGCACGGTAGTACCGCGCCTAGAGCGGAAGTAAAATTTTACTCCCGCGTCCCGAGCGGTAGTACCGCTCTAGAGGAGCGGTAGTACCGCACGAGGTGGATGCGGCCAGAGCGGTAGTACCGCACGGGAGGTGCGGTAGTACCGTTCGGAATCAAATCCAGCACGAAACGAATCTAGGCACATCCGCAACTTTGGATTGGTACTACGGTTGATCGAAAATACCGTGTGGCAACATACCAAATAGCATCTCTACTGCACTACTACTCTCCTACATCCTTCTCTTGTAAAGATTTGGCCTAAAATCTCAAGAACAACAAGCATCTCCCCCAAACCTAGAAGCAAAACTGTGAAGCAAAGAGAGAGGGATTTGGGGAGAAACCATGTTCCATGGCAAGAGGGCGAGGTGGGGATCAATCCCACCGGTCGGAATACGAGGAGAGCGGCCGGAGACGGAGATCCGGTGAGGTCCTCCGGCGCCATTCTTGGGCAGGAGAGAGAGAGAGAGACGAAGTGGGGGAAACTGAGTTGAATGGGTATGGGGGAGTTGGAACTCCCCCTGCTTCTCTTGACCCCCACCCGCTCGTGACGGCGCGGTAGTACAGCTCGAGCGAAAGTACCGCACGCGGGGTGGTAGTACCGCTCTTCCGGCGACAGTAAAAAATTACTGCCATGCTGGTAGCGGTAGTACCGTACTTATCTCCGGCGGTAGTACCTTGGCTTGCCACGGTAGTACCGTAAACCCAAGAAAGTGCATGTTTCGACAAAACAGAGAAACACGGCCTTTGCACAGCAGCCTTCAAGCGACCGGACACACAAACGCACACACACATGAGGCAACTCAAACACAAACACGGCTCAACAAGAAGGTAAAAGGCAACACGGAACAAACACTAACCAAAACCTCTCTAGAGGAGAGGGCGGTGGCCGAAGCCACCTATGTTTGAGTCAATTGGTATGGCACCGCGAAGAATTATCCTTGGGCCCATGACCAAAACTCGTCTTTGAAGCACAAGTACCATCAAGAATGGCTAATGTGAAAGAGTTTATCAATTTATTCATAATGGGAGGAGGGAGAGTTCATTGAGAGAACAACACTCCCCCTATATCCATGCCTACACCTAAACAAGACATCAAGATGAGTATGGTGGGGTGTGCAAGCACTACAGGAATCAGGCACTTTGCCGTCCGCCATGGCTGACGACAAAGGCATGCCCGGCGGACGGCAAAGGCCTTTGCCGTCCGTCAGCAGACGGCAATAGGTCCGGCTGAATAGGCTACGACGAAGGGCTCTTTGCCGTCTGCTGGCGGACGGCAAAGATGAAATGGTATTTGCCATCCGCCGGCAAACGACAAAGCTCCTGGACGGCACACTTGGCCTGTTAGGGGGTTAACAGTGCGCTTTGCCGTCCGCTGGCGGACTGCAAAGACCATTGCTCCTTTGTCGTCTGCCAGTGGACGGCAAAGTAACCAAATAGGCCAGCCCCCAGGTTGAACAGGTAGCTGCCACGTGGCAGCTTTGCCGTCTGCTGGCTTATGGCAAAGCTCTTTGCCCTCTGCCAGCGAACGACAAAGAGCCTGTATAGCCCCTGTTTTTTCTTAAATTCATTCAATTTCAACACACAAGTTTGAACACACAAATTTCATAGCAGACATAACCAACACACAAGTTTCATCATATATACATACATAATTACCAACACATAGTTCCATCCATACATATTACAATAGTTTCACATTGTTCATCCAACACCTATCCATCCATCCATATAACAAGTTCCACATTGTTCATTGATACAAAATAAAAGCAGAAAGGGAAAAGAAGCACTCCATCCATGCAAGCTTCCGTGAAGTAAATGAAATCTGCAAAATGGGAAACAAGAAAGTTAGAAGAAGATGACTAGAAGAAGAAGAAGAAAATGAAGAAGAAGAAGACTAGAAGAAGAAGTAAGCATACTTAGGTAAAATGGAGCTAACCTAGCTAATTATGCCATTTTTGAGTGAACTAAGCATATTATGCCATTTTTGATATAAAGCAGCTAAGTATAGGTCTTTATTGAGCTAACCTAGCTAGGTAACTAAGCATATTAGAGCTAACTTAGAGCTAACTTGGGTCATTTTGGAGAAGAAGAAGAAGAAGACTAGAAGAAGAAGAAGACTAGAATAAGAAGAAGAAGACTAGAAGAAGAAGAAGGTATTTACCCTTTTCCTTCTCATTGTTCTTCTTTTATTCTTTCTTTTTCTTCTCTTTCTTCTTCTATTCTTTCTTTTTCTCCTTTTCCTTGTTTTTCTTCCTCTTATTCCTTATTTGTGTCATGTTAGAGCTTACATAGGTAATTATGCCATTTTTAGCTAACTAAGCTTATTATGTCAATTTGGAGGAAAATAAGGTAAGTATAGGTCTTTTTTGTGCTAACATAAGTAATTATGCCATTTTTTAGCTAACGTAGGTAAAATGGATCATTTTGGAGCTAACCTAGCTAAAATGGATCATATTGGAGTTAACCTAGGTAAACTTGGTCATTTTGGAGCTAACCTAGGTAAAATGGATCATATTGGAGCTAACCTAGGTTAATTGGGTCATTTTGGAGCTAACTTAACTAATTATGCATTTTTAGTTAACTAAGCATAATTATGCCATTTTTTACACAAGTAAGCCAAGTGTATGTCATTATTGATAAAACCTAGGTAACTAAGCATATTAGAGATAACTTAGCATATTAGAGCTAACTTAGGTCATTTCGGAGGAAACAAAGCTAAGTATAGATCATTTTGGAGATCTGAAATACCTGACATAGTTCACTCCTCCTTCTCCTTCATCATCCTGATGCGCCCAGAGCGGCGAGGCAGTGGGATGTAGTCTTCTACCACAATTGGCATGGTCATGTCGCCCGGCTGTGGGATCGTCGGCGCCACCACGATCGCGAGGTCATTGTGAGGCACCACCACCATCGCGAGGCCATCTTGAGGCAGCACCATCGCTAGGTCATCCTCAGCCACCACCATCTCTTGCCCATCATGAGTCACCACCATCTCTTGCCCATCGTCAGCCACCACCATCGCTAGGTCATCCTCAGCCACCACCATCTCTTTCCCATCGTCAGCCAGCACCTCCTCATCCCCACTCTGCTCCTCTTCTTCCCCACTCCATTCCGGATCATCCTTGCTGCTGCTTTCGCTGTAGCCAGACTTGCTGCTGCTTTTTCTATAGCCAATGTCGCTTCCGCTGCTCCGATTGCCTGGCCAAATGCAACAAAGTTTTTTTAACAATCAGTGTGAGATAAAGCCAAATGGAGAGGAAGAAGAGGCAGAGCGTATTGGCATCGTCGTCGTCCTGGTAGCGCATGCGGCACATATTCATGTTGAAAACCTTCACGGTGAGCATGGTGTCGCCGTCGTACTTGAAGACGAGGAAGTACCCCTGCCTCAGCTCGTAGGCACGGACGAACTGCTCCCAGCCACGACACAGGTACATGTGGTCCTTCCTGATCACCACCTCCACATCGCAATGCCTGCGAAGCCCGCTGCCGGCCTCTCGCAACGTCACATTCTTTGGCCGATGGCCATCCAACATCTCCATAAAAGTGTCAGGCAGCCTCTTCAACGTGGGTCAAGGAGTTATGTAACAAACAACAGAGTTATGATAAAGAGATGGGTGAAGGGGAGATCTCTCGTTTTATATACCTGCCTCTTTGAGGAATTCTCAAGTACGACCGTGAAGAACTCGAAACCTTCCAACTCGTACTCCACTGTGGCAGAGCGTAGCCTGCGGTGGCGGCCTCCCCCCATCTCTGATAATCAACAACATCAACAACACTTAATTAATTTCGTAGGTTAGTTGGCAATGGCAATTGGCACCCTTCAAAACTAGGGATTTTTTATACATGAAATAAAACTACCAAAGAGTAGTCGTTTAGTTCATTTTATCAAAAAAAAGTAGTTAAGTTCATGGCCGTGCTAAGCTGTGAAGGCGGCTGGCTCATTACTATGATTGATTGGTCAATGAAGGAAGGGATAATATGAAGATGCTGGAGACAGCTAGCAGGACGAGCTTCGGAACTGACCACTATGTCCGTGTCTACCAACTAACAATAACACGAACAAAAAGGCCACTGCTTTTTTTCCGCCTTCATAATACAACAATTCATATCAGATAAATTAAGCCTACACATTATTAGCCCTATCTTATCATGTATCTAAACAACTAGTACCTGCTATTTAACAACCACCTACTAAATAGCCTAAACAAATTAAACCTAAACCTAAACTAATTAAACCTAAACTAACTAAACTAAAAACCTAAATAAATTAAACCTAAACTAATTAAACTAAATAACCTAAACGAATTAAACCTAAACTAAAAAACGGAAAAATAGAAAAAAACATACAGGAGATGGGGTGGCAGGGGCTCACCGTGGGGGAGGGGGCGGCGACGGGTAGCGCTCCTCGGGGGCGGTGCACCGGCGGCTGCGGCGGGGAGGCTCGGGAGGGGGTGGGGAGGCAGGGAGGGGCGGCGACCGGGCGGGGGGGGGGGTGAGCAGCGATGGAGAGGTGGTGGGCAGGTGGGGCGGCAGGGCCGTGGGGCGACGAGGCGGCGGGCGGAGAGGAGAGGAGAGGAGAGGAGAAAGAGATAGGGCGACGGTGGGGCGCGGGCCGTTAACTTATTTTGAAGCTTTGTCACCCGTGTCGTCTTTGCCGTCTGCAAGTTGAGGGCAACGGACGCTTTGCCGTCCACTAGCGGACGAAAAAGAGGGGGCCCGTTAGGGCTTAACAGCCAGTGGGCCAAACACCCTCTTTGCCGTCAGCTAGCGGACGGCAAAGAAGCTTTGCCGTCAGCTAGCAGACGGCAAAATGTTGGCTGATGGCAAAGCCTTCCTTTGTCGTCCGCTGCCTCTTTGCCGTCCGCTTTCCGCTGGCTGATGGCAAAGCCATTCTTTGCCGTCCGCTAGCTGACGGCAAAGATGGGGCGAACGGCAAATCTTCTGATTCCAGTAGTGAAGGGTTCAAGCCACATTGCTCGAATCAATGATATTTAGCTCATGCCTTAACTCGTGAAATCTTGCTTCATCCAAGGGCTTCGTGAAGATATCTGCAAGGTTATCATGAGTGTTGAGATAGTTGAGCTTGATCTCCCCTCGCCTAATGTGATCCCGGATGAAGTGATACCGAATCTCAATATGCTTCGTCTTGAAGTGTTGAACCGGGTTGAGAGAAATCTTAATGGCACTTTCATTGTCACACCAAAGAGGCACTTTGTCACAAATGACACCGTAATCCTTTAAAGTTTGCCTCATCCATAGAAGTTGTGCACAACAACTACCGGCCGCCACATACTCCGCTTCGGTGGACGAGAGAGACACACAACTTTGCTTCTTAGAAGACCAACTCACCAAAGAGCAACCAAGGAATTGGCACCCTCCGGAAGTTGACTTCCTATTCACTTTCTCTCCCGCCCAATCCGAGTCCGAAAAGCCCACAAGGTTGAAGTTAGCTCCTCTTGGGTACCATAAGCCAAAGTTTGGGGTATGAGCCAAATATCGAAAGATTCGCTTGACCGCCACAAAGTGGCTTTCCTTAGGTGCGGCTTGAAACCATGCACAAATTCCCACACTCAACATGATATCCGGTCTAGATTCACAAAGGTAAAGCAAGGAGCCAATCATGGAGCGATATACCTTTTGATCCACCACTTTACCATTGGGATCTATGTCAAATTGGCATTTGACGGGCATTGGAGTGGAAGCCGGCTTGACATCACTTAGCTTGAATCTCTTGAGCATGTCTTGAGTGTATTTGGCTTGGTTGACGAAGGTTCCCTCTCTTCTTTGCTTGACTTCGAACCCGAGAAAGAACTTCAACTCTCCCATCATGGACATCTTGAACTTTGAGGTCATGAGAGCGACAAATTCCTCATTGAAAGCTTTGTTAGGGGAACCAAAGATAATATCATCAACATATAGTTGGCAAACAACTCCCCTTTGACCTTCTTAGTAAAAAGAGTGGGGTCAATTTTCCCAATTTCAAACCCACGATCTTGCAACAACTCAGTAAGGTGGTCATACCACACACGTGGGGCTTGTTTAAGGCCATAGAGTGCCTTATCGAGTTGGTACACATGATCGGGAAAATAGGGATCCTCGAACCCGGGGGGTTGTTTGACATACACCAACTCATTAATAGGACCATTAAGAAAAGCACTCTTCACATCCATTTGTTGCAACTCGAAGTTATGATGAGAAGCATAAGCAATCAACAAATGAATAGATTCAAGGCGAGCAACGGGAGCAAAGGTTTCACCGTAGTCGATACCCTCGACTTGGGAGTAGCCTTGTGCTACCAAGCGAGCCTTGTTGCGAATAATAATTACATGAGCATCTTGCTTGTTCTTGAATACCCACTTGGTTCGAATGACATTATGGTTCCCCGATGGCCTTGGCACCAATCTCCACACCTTGTTGTGCTCGAAGTTGTTGAGTTCTTCATGCATGGCATTAAGCCAATCCGGATCCTTGAGCGCCTCATAGACCTTTTGGGGTTCAACACACGAAACAAACGCGTGATATTCACAATAATTTGCTAATTCTCTACGAGTGCTTACCCCCTTTCTTAAGCTTCCAAGCACATTCTTCATGAGATGATCTTTGGTAGTGAGCTTGGATGCAATCTTAGCGGCACAACGCTCCAATTCCTCCTCAGGGGTGAGTTGAGGAGCGGAAACTTGACCATCTTGAGTGTCGTCTTGAGCTTGTTCTTGATCTTGAGCTTGCTCTTGATCTTGAACTTGCTCGATGGTGAGAACTTGACCTTGGGCATCACTTGGTGGTTCACCACCATCTTGTGGTTGATCTTGCCCTTGATCTTTGTTCATTTGGTTGAGGGCCTTCACTTTGTTCTTCGGAAGCGTGTGGGTCTTGGGTTGGTGATGGTTCCACTTGAGTGGAAGATTGTCCTTCTCCTTCGGCCACAAGGGGTTCCTCAATGGGTAGGATGTAACCAATACCCATTCTTCTTATGGCTTGGGGAGGAATTTCATCACCTACATCACAAGTACCACTTTGCTCCACTTGGGAGCCGTTATTCTCATCAAACTCCACGTTACACGTCTCCTCAATAAGTCCCGTGGACTTATTGAGGACACGGTAAGCATGAGAGTTTGTAGCATAACCAACAAATATGCCCTCATGAGCTCTTGCCTCAAATTTAGACAAACGAACACCTTTATTGAGAATGAAACACTTCCACCCGAACACCCGGAAGTACTTGAGGTTGGGCTTGTTACCGGTGAGTATCTCATATGGAGTCTTGTTCAAGCCTTTGGGGAGATAGAGCCGATTGGATGCATGACACTCGGTGTTGATGGCTTCGGCCCAAAAGTTGCATGGAGACTTGAACTCCGCCATCATGGTCCTTGCCGCATCCATCAACATCCGGTTCTTCCTCTCCGCTACACCATTTTGTTGAGGGGTGTATGGTGCGGAATATTGATGCTTGATCCCTTCATCACTAAGAAACTCATCCAAGGTGTAGTTCTTGAACTCGGTGCCGTTGTCACTTCTTATCGTCAAGATCTTTGCATTGTGTTGGTGTTGGGCTTCATTTGCAAAGTCAATGACGGTTTGTTGGGTCTCACTCTTCCTCTTGAAGAAGTATACCCAAGTGTATCTAGAATAATCATCCATAATCACCAACCAATACTTTCTACCCCCAAGACTATCAGGCCCAAAGAGATCCAAGTGAAGGAGCTCCAAAGGCCTCTTCGAGTAAACGATAGTCGTGGGAGGGTGAGCCTTCTCATGTAGCTTTCCTTCGATACAAGCACTGCAAGCATGATCTTTGGCAAAACTAACATTTGTTAGTCCACGGACATGGTCCCCCTTGAGAAGACTTTGCAAAGATCTCATATTGACATGGGCTAAACGGCGATGCCAAAGCCATCCCACGTCAACTTTAGCCATTAGGCATGTCGCGGTCTTAGTGGGTCGCTCTGAGAAGTTAATCACATGGAGACCGTTCTCGACATGCCCAACAAAGGCTACTTTAAGAGTCTTGCTCCACAAGAGGGCAACAGTATCAATATCAAAGAAAGTGGCAAAGCCCATGAGTGCAAGTTGACGAACGGAAAGTAAATTGTATGCAAGGGACTCAACAAGCAAGACCTTCTCGATCATGAGATCATGAGAAATGACAACCTTGCCAAGTCCCAATACCTTAGAAGACGAGGCATCACCCCACTCAACATTGGTGGGCATAGATGGAATCTTGTGCACGTCCACCACCAAGTCCTTGCTTCCGGTCATATGATTTGTGGCTCCACTATCGAGCAACCATGATCCCCCACCGGAAGCAAACACCTACAAGAGATCAATGCTTGGTTTTAGGTACCCATTTTGTAATGGGTCCTTTGATGTGAGTAACAAGGGTCTTAGGAACCCAAATAGACCATTCAATGTACTCATAAGGAGAGCCAACAAATTTAGCATAGACATGCCCATCACTAGCACGACATAACACATAAGAGGGATTAAAGTCGCCGGCTTTGTTGGAAGGGGTGGCGTTGCCCTTCTTGACACCACCACCCTTCTCATTGTTCTTCTTCTCCTTAGAAGCACCCTCTCCCTCCTTCACAAAAGTTTGCTTGAGAGGAGGAGCACTACAAAAAAATACACTTCCGTGATGATACGTGTTTGTCACAGTAGGTCGCGTTTTCTGTCATGCATGTACATCCATGAAAAAATTATGACAGAATCAAGATAGTCATACCTGTGCTGTCGTAGAAGTGTTCCATGACATTGCCAAAATTATCATCACGGAAGTGTCCACTTCCATGACGATAAATCGCGCGTCACAGAAGTGCTTTCGTCAAGGGTGACCAACACGTGGCATCCACCGTAACGGAACGACGTTAAGCTATCGGGTCAGGTTTTGGATCCGATAACCCGTTAACAGCCCCGACCAATGGGGATTTTCCATGTGTAAAATCATCATTGGCTGGAGGAAACACGTGTCGGCTCACCGTTGGGACAGATGTCATCCGCTCATTGGACCGAAGGCGCCCATGATACGGCAACACGTGGCACGGCCCAACAGAGGCCCATTCCTGTGAAAAGGCCGGCCCGTTTGACTTGGTCAAAAGGTGGCGGGCCGGCCCACGGAAAGCCTGTTAACGGCCTGTTCGCATATAGCCCATTTACAGCCTGCTAACCCAGGGTCCGTTACGCCCTATCCGAATTAGGCCTAGTAGCGTCATCTGGGCCGTCCAATATGATTCAGCCAGTTTTAACTTCCGGCCCATGTGTGGCCCATGACTTCTTTCGGCCCATATGAGGACCTTTGTAACTCTTGGCCCATTAACCGCCCGTGCTGAAACTGGCCCGTAATGAATAGTGTATCACTTTATACCCATTAACGGCCCGTTATTCCATTGGGCCGTTTCCAGCCCAAGTTATCTTTCGGCCTTCTCAGGGCCCATTGATTCTTGGGCTCATTTGCAGCATTCGGTTACATACGGCCCGTTACTGTCATTTTCTGCTTGTGGGCCAAATTCAACTCGTCGTTACAGTCGGCCCGTTTGCGGACCGTTAATACGTTGGGCCGTTTCATGTAAAAAAACCCGTTGGGCTGTTTTCATAGAGTTATCAAATACGGCCTATTAACGGCCCGTTATGTTCCACGAATAGTACGGCCCATGATTGGCGAAATGATGATACGCCCCGTAGAAGGCCCATGGATCCTACGGCCCGTATGAGGCCCATGGATAGTACGGCCTGTAGAAGGCCCATGGATCGTACGGCCCGTAGAAGGCCCATGGACCCTACGGCCAGTAGGAGGCCCATGGACCCTAAGGCCCGTATAGAAGGTCGATAGATCCTACGGCCGGACGAAGGCCCATGGATCATACGGCCTGTGGGAGGTCCATGGTTACAACAGTCTGTGTGTTGCCATTATTATTTTGGCCTAGTTACCAAAAATAGGTTATTGTGGCCACTAGAAAAAAACAGAAAAAGAACTGCAGTGACTACAAGCAAACAACTAAACAAGACAATAAGGAAATAAATAAGCAAGCAATTAACTCTAGCCTATTACCGCTATTACACATATTGCATCCACTAGGCATCAAAGTTCGCCACCAGTGCAAATATAGGGAACAAAGCAGCACATTACATACACTGGCCGGCAAAATTGGCCACCAGTGCAAATAAACGCGGCAGCAAAACAGGAGCATAACTGAAACAACTTCAGAAGAGCTCAAGAAACGTTATCCTGGGTATCCACCATGCTGGCAATAAGCTTAGCAAGCTGATTAGCTTTGTCCTGTTTGGCGCTAAAATCCTCCAACGCTTGCTGTTGCACCAGAAAGTATGCATCTGAATGCTCCAGGGACTTCCGAAGTCCTTCCGCTTCTTGTTGCAGCACAGCTGATCGATGTCTTTCAGCTTGTAGTTGAGACTCAAGAAACTGAACTGATTCAGACAGTGATTTGAATAGCTTGTGCAAGCGGTAGTGGCCAGTAACTCGAACACTAAACCAAGACAGGACTTTGGGGTTGTCTCGCTGTCTTCAAGATAGTCTTCCTTAGCTGTTTTATCAGCTTTGTTGGAGACCGACAAGGATGTGTCACTATCCTGAACCTTATCTGCATTACTTCCTTTACCATTGCTTAATAAGGCACTCTTCCCCAATATTCTGCCAGCATTCTAAAAGAAGAAACAAGCAGACACATAACAAGTTTAGCATGTACTAGTCTATGAAACTCATTTCGGTGAACCAGTTCATTAGTAAGGTGGACAGGATTAAACTACCAAGTCTTCCATTGCCAAGTACTAGTACATAATAAAAGCATCAAACAAACATATATCTATGTCCTATGGTCACTGCATTGTCTTGCCAAATCAAAATAGAGACACGGTTCAAATCATATCAGTTCAAGACAAAGCAGCAGTGAAAGAATACAAAGCATGGGAAACTACACGGCACAACAAGATTTCAGATGGGTACCACGGGTCTACATGTACAACAACACTATTGGCTCTGTTGTGATGCTAGTAATGTGCATGATATGAAAGTCAACTGTATACACAATTGAAATTGAAATCATCAGGGCTATTGATAAGAGCAAACCTGTTAAAGAAACATGCGTGAACATACCTACTGTGCCATTGGAGTTTCGATTGGATCCTTCAATTTAAAAATAAGTTTGTATGAGTAAATACAGTGATACAAGAGCAAAGCAATCATAGTTAAAAAAGGCGCGCCTAAGCGAGCGCTTAAGCGCGCCTAGGCTCTAGGCGTTGGCAAAACGCATTGCGCATAACTACGCATAATCTGTGCATAATTGCGCATAAGCATGCGCTTTGGTCGGTAAAGCGCAAGGCGGTGGCAAAACGCACAATTAACGCCTAGCGCTTTTTTGAACTATGATAGCAATGGAATCTTAAATTAGAACAGTTGTTCTTCAGGTTTAGGCACTTGTTCTACATGAACAGAGTACAGTAAGATGCAAGAATATAATACTTAAAATAGAAAATGAGCTCATAGACCTTACCACATTCTTGGTTCGGGACCAGTACAGAACAAGGCGTTCCCAGTCATCGTCCAGTAAATGTGTCTCAGGAGAACGTAAGGGAATTTGATGAGTTTCTTTGCCGGTGAAGTATGTTTTCTTCAGGTAATTCCGATACTGCCACCAAGCATTCTTGAAGATAGCAGAGGTATTAGCACAGGTTACCTCATCCTGAGTTTCCAAATTGGTCCTTCTCTATAGAGAAAAATGGGAAAATTTGTTGTATTATAACCATCATGGAGGTAGGATGTATGGGACGAAGCAAAGTAATTGCCATGAAAAACATTACTTACACATAACTCCTGGACAAACACCTGCAACTGGCATTTTCCTTCATCTTCAGTATAATATTTCCAAGATGGGAAGATACGCACATACGTTTTAACAACATCAAATGCGATAGATGCTAAACTACGACTAGCTGGTTGTGCTTCCTCCACAGGAATAGGCGTACTAACTGGTGGAGTTGGGGTTCGCTGTGATAGTACTGGCCCTTTGGGCACTGGAGCTGCCTTACTAAGTGCTCTTGTTTGGGAGCTCTGTGGTGGAGATGGTGCTGTGTCAACAGGAACTGGGTTACTATCGGCTGGGGTTGGGGTTAGATTGGGTGAAGCTGGTTCTCTGTCCATCGCAGTAGGGGTACAATCTGCGAGAGTTTGGGTTATGTGTGGTAGGGCTGGTTCTTGTGCATGTACAACCGGGGTGCTATCTCCACCAAGAGGTAGCACTGTTTTATTTGAAGACCTTGTTTTTAGTCCGCTAGATACTGGCATCACCCGCTCCAATTCAAATGGCTGATAAACAGGAAACATAGTTGAATGTACAGACATTGTATGAGAGACAGATGCAATAGATAGTGTGGAAAAAAGAGGGCATGAAATAGTTGACATGTATATTGTTTAACTAAAACGGATAGCATGACATAATTTCACATGTATGATGTCTATCTAAACTGGATAGCATAGCATAACATAATTCAAAGATATGATGAATAACTAAACAGGATCGCATGACATAATTCACCTACATGTTATCTAAGTAATCAGGATCGCATCATTTAATTCACATATGTGATTTATATGCTAAACAGAGGGTATTCGATATGATGTCTGAACTAAGAACATGGTGTTGAATATTGTGTATATGATGTCTAAACTATGCAATGCAAGACACCGTATGCAGGATATGAGTAGTATAACCGTGCCAAGTTAGAGCATACACCTCAGTGGGGGAATTGGACTGGTCATCTGTCTCTGATTCCATCTCTGAGGAGCTATCGGGACCCAACAAGAGATCTGCTTCGACAGGTAGCACTGTCTGCTCTGAAGGCCTTGTTTTCACTCCAGATTTTTCCATCTCCCACCCAAATGGCTGATTCACAGGAAGAGTAGTTTAATGTACAAACATTGTCGACAAATGGAAATGTAATGAAGAAAAGGATGGGCAAGATATCATTCAAATATATGATGCCTGGTTAAACAGGATGGCATTGCACATTTCACATATATTATGGCTGGCTAAAAGACATGAGACTGCATAATTCCCATATATGATATAGAAACTAAACAGGTGGCATTACAGAACATGTCTAAACTAAGCAGATGACATATATGATGTCAAAAGTAGGCACTGCAAGGCAACATATGCATGATATGACTAACATCATCATGCCAAGGTAGAGCAAACACCTTGGGGGGTAAATAGGAGTGGTCAGCGGCGTCTGAATCCGCCTCAGAACAGATATCTTCCTCTGGATTACAATCTGGAGAGGGGTGGGGACGGTTTGCCATTGAACCCACCATGGAGCGATGTCTGCATGACATTGTATTGCCGCGCAAAACTCTTCTCTTTTTCTCTACATGTTCAGCATGACTGTGTACAATATCTGACATGCATACGAAAACAATATGGTGAGATTATGTAAGGAGAGCACGCAGAAATTTAGAGTGATGGTAACAACCAGTGGATCGACGTTTTTCTGTTGAACCAAAATAGCCCTAATGGATCGACGTGAATGTATAGTAATAAGTGATGCAACAAGTGTACAACCTCTTTGCCGTAGCCGTGTCGACCTCAGCATCATTGGGTTGGTCGCTGAAGCAGTTGAGGCAGAGGTGGCTGTCGGAGGTGTGGAGGAAGATCTGAGGAATCTATAGACGGCGTCTAGGGCACTGCTCTGTTGTGATGGATCGTCCTGTCGTTGGAGCAGCTCCGGTGAGCCGTAAGACGTCAAGGCTGAAGCAGCACAAGACAGACATCGTCAATCTCAAGTGGGATCCTAATAGAATCTCCAATAGATGATGTAAAATGGATGTAAAATTAACATCACCAAAAACCACCTGACTACAACAGATGAGGTAAAAACTGTTGACTCTAAACTTAACTGTCTAAACTTAAATTTACTGTGGAATCTGAATGCAACTGTCAAAACTGAACACAATGGTAGCAGAGAGGCACTTGACATGTAGTTTAGGGAGGGCCTGCAGTTCATCTTCAACCTGCACCCCCTAAGCCGCCAGCCACCACCGGCCGAACCGCCGGCCCCAACGCCGCCTCGCCGCCCCAAAACAACTCGCCACCGCCGCCCCGGCCAGCCCTCTAGGCCCCCCGCCCCCACCCTGAACCCTAAGATAGATAGTGGGGTACCTCTCCGGCGAGCCCCCGTCCCCGCTGCGGGTGGTTCTTCCTTAACTCCGACGAGCCCCCCCAACCCCTGAAAATCGACTTACCCAAAAGTCGATTCAGTCGACTGAAGTGTGGCTTAATCGGAGCAGAGCAGCAGCACGAGCGAGGGGGAGAGCAGCAGCAGCAGCAGCTGGGCGAGCGAGCAATCGAGCGAGAGCCGGAGCAGCAGCAGCAGCGCGAGCGAGCGAGTGAGAGCCGGAGCAGCAGCAGCAGATCCGGCTGGTATGGACGCCGCCGAAGGGGCCTCGCACTGGGGGAGAGCCGCCATGGAGATGTCGCCCACAGCGCTGGCTTCAAGGTAGCTGCTCCATGGGGGTGCGGGATGGAGCACCGTCAGCGCCGGGAGGTCGAGTTAAGGAGAAGGTGCGATGCGATGAGTGTACAACCTCTTTGGTGGCGCCGAGTAGGCCCCGACTTCGTCCGAGGAGTCGGTGAGGATGCTGCGGTTCCGGTGGAGCAGGTTAAGGCGGCGTTGTGGGGATGGAGCAGCCGCGATAGACGAGGCGATCGTCGGAGCAGCTCCTTGGAGGTGGAGGACGGGGCGGCTGAACCGGCGGGACGACGAGATGGACGAAGGATCCTCATCCGGGGAGGTGGACGAGGGACGTCGAGCTGTTGCGGTGGACGACGTCGTCGGGGAAGAGGCTCCGGCTGGGCAACGGTGACGTGGCGGACGGAGGAGGGTGGGGTTTCGCGGCTGGAGCGGAGAGGTTATGGCATCCTGGGATTTCGAATGGCGAAAAGGGGGCGATGGGAGGGGGTGAAGCATGACTTAGGGACGCGCTTGTCCAAAATGTAGGGTGTGTTACAAAAGTACCCCCCACCGATTTGAACTAGCGGCCCTTTCGGCTCAGGGTTAGAAGGGGGATTTTGCGTGTCGGGATTTGGCAGCTCGAGGGAGTTTTTGCGCACGTTGTAATTTTTGGATAGCAAGGCGCGGGTTGTGAAGGCGCCAGTTTTGGGAGCACGATATCTGAATTTTCGGGATATAACAAGACGCGGGTTGAATTTTAGGGACAAGCCTAGTGTGTAGTAATATTGTACTTGTACGTACCAAATCAATTCGCACTTTCCTCAACCAAAAAGAAAAAGAAAAAATAAAACTATTCACACCACACAAAGAGAGAGTCTTGCCCCGTTTTACTATACAAATGCTATTCAAAGCTACTCCCTCCTTCCATCTATATAGGGCCTAATGCATTTTTCGATGCTAACTTTGACCAAATATTAGAGCAATGATATATGACATGCAACTTACACAAAGCACACTGTTAAATTTGTCTATGAAAGGTTCTTTCAATGATATAATTTTCACATTGTGCATGTCATGTACTATTAATCTTATCAATAGTCAAAGGCGGTCTTAAAAATCTCATTACGCCCTATATAGATGGAAGGAGGGAGTATGAATCCATGTTATGTCCGATTAAAATTTTTCGCTTGCTGTATAATGCATGTAACCTACTCATACCAACATTTTAGTGCATTCCAAATGTCTATACTACCACTGCAATTCAAACTAAATTTGAATTCATTTCTCTATTTCAATAAGAATCTACAATCATGATTGTTGCCAACTTCAACCATCATAGTTTCCTTGCGATCCGCCAAATATAAATCGGACGGCCTATAATGCAGGATGGCAGGCACACCATCATCAACAACTCCGTTTTTTATAAGAGTAGAGATAAAATATATTAAATGTAGTATAACATGTTCATAACCACACCATGTGTATCACTGTTATATATATTCACACATGCGTCGGTTTGAAACACTATGATAAATTCTTCAAATATCCAAATTCGCTTTTTATAATGAAGTATATATGATCTCTATTCGTCTTTTACACCCACACAGCACTCTTATCTTTGTAGCTAGCGCTAACTTTCTCTTGTGCATGCACACGCCCGCATCCCTCTCACCCTCCCTCAGCATTCTCTAGCTCCATCGCGCAAATTCGTATTTTCACTTTAGGTCGTTCACCCACGGTGTGTGTAGGACCTCCAGCTCCTTCTTTACAGCACACATCGATCGATATGCCTCTCTAGCCAAGTGTGCCTAGCACAAACACAAGCTTCCCCTCTTCTCTTGTCACCGTCCATGCCTCACTCCCACCACTCTTTTCATCGTTCTCGTATTTGCACACTCCTCCCCCTCGATATAGTATGCCTCTCGTACCACCTCCTACATGCATCCCTCTCTCTCTATCCTTCTCCTTGTGCCTCATTTGCTTCTAACACACACATGCATGTATACCGATCGATCTCCCAACATATACCTAGATCGACTTTAACTACCCCCCATCGATCGACGTACCTCACAAGTTATGTCTCTCCTTTCTCTAACAAAGGGCGATTGATCTTCCTATGTAGTTACGTCTGCTTACCACAGCCACATCGTCCCCCCTCATCATTCGTGCATGCCTCCTGACCCGTCTCTCACACGCACGTGCACAGACAACAAGCAGCCATCTCCTCTCTTATTGATATTGCGGGCGTGCCCTCCGTTTGTCTAGCAAGCCTATCCCACCATTTGTTAGAAGCAACTCCACTACCACCCCCTCCAACACTCTAGCTCTGTCTCTCTCCCAACCTTATTCCTCTCCTGCACATATGCATGGATGCCGATCGATCTCCCTTAATACATGAGGTAGATCGATCTCCTTAATACATGAGGTAGGCCTCTCTCCTCCTCCACACATATACCAGCCATTGTACCTCTATAGTTAATTGGGCCTCCCTCTTCCCCCACCACACACCGATAGTCGAGCGCTGCAGGTAGGTATCCATGCCACAGAGACAAACTACACATGTCCCATCTCACGTTCCAGTAGGCCAGCCACTCTATATCTTTGACGTGGGCACACACAAATTCGATGGCACTCTTTATCGATCGCGCGCGCACACACACACATCATCCCTCTCTTCGATTTTATGGACACCTCAAGCCGATGATACCTCCACTCTCTTCTCGTGGATCGCCCCCTCTATATATATGTTATATGCAGGACTCTATTTCACACACATTGCATATGTTACATTTTTTGATTGAACCCCCCCCCCCAAAAAAAACTCTCAAGAACCCACACACTATATCTCTCTAGGTTTGTATCTCTCTCACACAACCCCACGTAGGTGGTGTACGTATACAAGAAGAGAATAGGTGCACCGTGCACGTACTCATGCTTCGTGCCCAGCCACACCCGCGCAGGTACACGGTGGAGCTCATTTCTTTACGAAATGGCAGCCCACGTGCTAATTTGAACGCCTGTAGCGGTTGTTTACCTAGGGAGGTCGTGTACCACGCGTGCACGAAACAAAGTTCGACTTGACGCGTTGCCGCGTTATTTTTAAATAAAGTTATAGCGCTCAATGGCACGTACACAGAATATAAAATGATTTTTATGGAGAAAAAGGTAGTCCACTCACTATATACAATGGAGCCTGCCTGCCTGGTTTGTCGCTCTTCAGAGTATCTCACACAAGGCTACGGTGGCCTCTCTTCTCTCTCTCTCACTGTTGGTCACTGATCCGGCCGCATCCCGTCCGCCGGGGGAAAGGGAGTGCGGTGACCTCTCTCTCTCTCTCACCGTTGTTCACTGATCCGGCCGCATCCCGTCTGCCGGGGGAAAGGGAGGAAGTGCATCGTTTCTCCGTTTGACGGCGCCGAGGCAGCACGACCCGATCTGCAGTACACGTCGTTCTCTCTGACCAAGCTCCGGCGCGGCAGGGCCTACGCCACCTGCTCGCAGATTCCGCCCACCGCCGCTCACCTAGTTACATCCCGACAACCTCCAGGTATCCCCTCCGGCCTTGCTCCACTGCCCGTCTTCCCACGTCGCTGCATGTGGATCTTCCATAGTTCTTTGCCCAAAACGTAGCTCGTCCGGCGTACTTTCCATATTGCGTTCTCGTCCTCACACCGTTTTAGACAAACACAACCGTGTTGTTATCTTCCCTTAGGACAAGGAATATGCTTCTTTTTTGTTGTCGCATGTGTCATCAACTGTTATTGGCCAGTAATTGTTTCCTTTCTACTCATTGCTATTGCGACCTTTTGGTGAACTGCACAAATCACCTTTTTCTTAAGAGTGTTATGTGCAGTTGTACTAAAATGTCACACGGGCAACGTCTCTACATTTCAGTGCGACTACACAAAGGGAGATTGGTTTTGCTCTATCCTCCTCATCCAACTCCGTGCCTAATCTTCTCCAACTAGTTAGTCTTAAGAGAGACTACAAAGGTGACCGGCTTCTATTTGTGTGTTTATTGTTTCATCAGCAGTCCTCTATTATCGTAATCACACTTAATATCTTTGGAACAGGGACGCTCAGCTCTATTTTAGTGGAACTGCACAAAATGATCGGAATGTTGCATGCTCCAGACATCTACTTTTTTTCCCAACATGCCTTGTTGATTTAGACAGAGCTGGGGGGACGTTGCTGCCAATGAAAGCATGGATCAATTTTAATTTAACACCTTCTCACAACTCTGTCTTCAGTTGTGATGTAATTATTAGCTCTGATATGCTAATAATTGACATGCATTAGCAAGGAAGTTAGTTTTTTATTGTTTCCGAAAGAGCATCAATGGCAAGACACGCGAAACAAAAGCTGAAAGCTCACACCATTGTACAATTTCATGTCGCTGGAAAATTATTTGTATAGTACGTCAATTTTGTAAACAAATGATGGAAGCTTGATAGCATTGCCAGAAGCCTCTTCACCATCCGGGTCCATGTGCCATGCACAAAATTATACTCCTTCGTTCCTAAATATTTATCTTTTTACAAATTTCAAACGGGCATATATTAGAGTGTAGATTCACTCATTTTGCTTCGTATGTGTACTCCCTCCGTTCCTAAATATTCTATTCATCTTTCTAGAGATTTCAATAAGTGACTACATACGGAGCAAAATGAGTGAATCTACACTCTAAGATATGTCTATATATATCCGTATTTGCCAGTCCATTTGAAATCTCTAAAAAGACAAATATTTGAGTAGTCACTCGTTAAAATATCTAGAAAGACAAATACTCCGGAGTATATTTAAGAACCGAGGGGGTAGTGCACAACCGCATGGGAGACTCAGCCCGATCGTTGCGCCGCATTAATAGTGAGTAATGAGCAGTCAAATCATAAGCCCCACCTTTCCCACTGTAAGTTCCTCTGAAGAAGCAACCATCAATACGCTCTTCTTTGAATCCGCTCATACTACTCCATCCGTCACTGTTTGTATAGCGTGCTTCAGAAAAAGAAAATAAAATCTGTGGGACCAAGGCGACTAGCGATCGGCCTGAAAAATAGCATTGGTAGTTATAGCACGGCGTCTATTACTAGAGAGAATAATGCGTACACACATGCATGCAGTGCTTCCACCCCGGGTACACACATGCATGCACTTACTCCACTCCGTAGTAGTACGGTACATGGAGAGAAAATTGTGGACTTGATTGTGGTCACCACGCCCTAATTAATTGAGCATTAAACCAAACGCGTCTAAAGTCTCTCTGGTGGTGGAAATGCATTGAGAGAAATGCATCATAATGAAGCGCGCCCTGTAAACTGTGACGGAGGGAGGAGTAGTATGAAGGTGCAAAACCAAGTACGCGTATGGCCAGTCGGTCAACGCACCTCCTCTTGGCATATCACTGACATGTGGGACAGGAGTGTGAGCAAACCGATCTCAATTGACGGCAAAGAGCCAACCCGCCGTTCCTGGAGCGAGAACACACAGACGGGCTCGCACGGAGGCCAAGATATATTCAAGCATGGTTGGTTGATCGATATCATTCATTACATGTTGGGCTGCCGTTTTCCGCCCTTCTCCGGAATAAACGTGTACTTTATCAGAGATAAAAAAAATAAGAGTACAGACGCTCCACCATGCGGTTCTAGTAGTAGTACTACTCGTACTACTCCGCTTGGCTCTTCGCCTCTTCGTGAAGTCGAACAATGATGGTACTCCGCATGTTGGGTACTACAGTGTATGCCTCTGACAATCTGACACCGAATGGACTGATGCATGTCCACTGAGGGTAGGTTGCATTAGTCAAAAGGCGTAAGCAAGCTTCACCTTGTCCTGCAAGCTTCTTCTCGTTCTGCGAGTTGATGGGACACACCAAAAAGTAGTGCTAGTCCATACTCCCTCCTTTCCGGTTAATATGGCTTAATCTTTTTTGCGGGTAAATGAGAGAGCTTTATTCATATATAAGCATTCTTAGGACGATCAGCCAAGACACTGGTCACTAGGAAGCAAGGTACCCCGCAAAAAAGAAGTAGGAAGCGAGGTGTTTCATCAAGCCAGCTCTTGGCCACATTCAAAGTGCAGCAAGCACGGTTCGCACGAAGATGCGCCGCAAGGTTTGCTGACCTGTTTACATGCTAAATAACAAAAAAGAGGAAATATTACCGAGCGCTACTATTTGTAACAGGATATGAGCCAGAATTAAGCGAGAATTGTGGCGAGTGTTCCATGCAATCAACTTCCATTATCACATGCGAGAACCCTCGAAGAGAACCAAATGTGTTGAAGATTGCTTTATCACATTTTAAAATTATAATAAGAGTGAAGACGCTCCTCCATCTGGTTCCTAGTACTAGTATAGTACGTACCTTTATAGACTATAGTAGTAGTACTAGTAAACTTTGCGCGTGGCTGTTCGCCTATTCGGGAAGTCGAACAATAATATCACTAGTAGTATAGTGTATGCTTCTGGCAATCTGACACCGAATTAACTGTTGCACGTCCACCGCCTGAGCGAGGGAGAGCTTGCATTAGTCAAAAGTTTCTCCTTTTCCTGCGAGCCACCGCGCGCAAGCTTCTCGCGTCCTGCAACCTTCTCCTCGTTCGGCAAGTTGACGGGACACGGCAAAGTAATGCTAGTCCATCCTGCCTCCTCTCCGGTTAATATGGCTTAATTTCAAACGAGATAAATACACTGTCTGTCACTGTATATTTGTAAAAATATGGTCAGTGGACTTCATAATACGCTCATTGCGCTTAATATATATATATATATATTCCGGTGTTTATACGGTCACTAGCTCACCCTGACTGAGTATGTGTGTGCATGCACGTGTAGGTTGAGCACTTGAGCGTGACCGTGTGTGTTCCGTCGTGTGCTCGGACATGCATGCATTAGGGCGTCGCGCGCGTTTTTGCGTCCATGTGTACGTGTGACTGTTGCATACACGTAGGGGGAGTACGTGTAGGGGCCACTAAGGAGCAGTCAAATCACACAGTAAGTTAGTCGGAAGAAGCAACCATCATTTCACTCTTGAATGGCACGTACGCAATATAAAATGGTTGATATGGAGAGAAAAAGAAAATCACCATATATACACTAGCAGGAGCCTAAGCTACAAGCCTGCTTGCTTAGGTTGCTCTCTTCACAAGCATAGAACGACGGTCCTGATCCCGCAGCTGGGGGAAGGGAACAATGTTCTGCATAGACGCGGTCGACATCGGCGAAGGAGAAAACCCACAGTTGGTGCGTCCCAATCGGGGGTCACCGCGGTATGGGCCGATGCCGCGTCCCAACCGCCCTTCTAGCTACAGCCCGACGTCCCAGGTAGTCCATCTTCCTTTTGGAGCCGGCTTGCTCCACTGCCCTAGCTCCATCTCCATGTCGATCTTTCTCTACTTCTACCGACTTCTACTTGTGATGAGTTTATGTCTCATGAACTAGTGCTAGTACTATTATTCTAATCACACTTCTTCAATATCTTTGCCATCAGGGATGCTCAGGTCGATTTTAGTGGAACTGCACAAAAGCATCATATGATCCGAGGGTGCCAGCCGTCTTTCCTTCGACAGGTTCTACCTGGCCAGGAAATTAAATCATGTTTAGGGTTTAGGGTTTAAATCGTAGTGACCCCATCAGTAGTTTTTCTTTCATGCATACTCTCACAACTTTTTTCTTAGTTGTGGAGTAAATATTGGCTATGATCTGTGAATCATTGAGATGCATCAGCATGCGTGTTAGTTTTCCTTTGTATTTGATGGAATGTTGTAACGGGGCAACCTTGGAATAGGAATGAAAATGGAGTGGAAAGTTTCCATTTTTCCGGAGAAAAAATGGAAATGGAGAGAAACCAACGTTTCGTTTCGTTGGATCGCGCCATCGAGCAAAACCAACGTTTAAATCACGTCTGTCGTGTTCGTGTCTCACCCTCCTCCACGGCTCGACCCCACACGGTCGCTCGGCATGCCACTCACCGCAAACCGAGTATACGATAACTTTCTCGCCTGCTTGTCGATGGATCGCGCCATGGAGTACTAGCACTACTGGAAGAGATTGACGAGTTGGGGGAGGACAGCCAGCTGTAGCACGGGCTCCCAAGAACTTTTTTACATGCATGTTGTAGCCTGCTATTGCGACCTTTGAACGTGGAGCAGCCGCGTGCACCCGGAAGCGGCGCGGGCGACGCTCTCTCGGCCGGCGCGCCGTTTCAATGCCGGCGCCAGTGAGAGGTCGCGTCCGCTCTGGCCGGGCATGAATGCGGCACTGACCGTTTCGGGCGGGAAGCACACGCGGGTGATGAAGAGGGTTCGGGTTGGTCAGGACCGGCCGTGGCAGCGGTCCGGACGTGCGCAAACAAGAGATGATGTACGTTAATATTGCTGCGTATATAATTAGCAACGTAAATAATGTGCCAGTTGGACAAATATGATTGGAGATGGAGATGGAAATGGAATTTTACGTAAACATGGATATGCATGTCTATGTCTATGTGTGTGTGCGCGATGACTCTTGCGACCTGGAAGCGGGGGCGTGTTTTTGATCGAGTTTTCTTTCTTGGTACGTTAGAAAATCAGTTTGTCTGATTCACATCTAGATGTTATTTACTAAGAAGAAACAGACCACAGTGAGGATTTGTCGAACTTCATAGGTGCCTCACCCAAACTTGATGCCAAATGGATGATGCATCACCACGATGACCTATCGATGCTCATGGTTGTGCCTCATGGTTGCGTCGGCTGGTGAAGCTGATTGATTTTCAATGAAAAACAAGCTGTCTTCCATCAGTGCTCTTTGCTTGTTATGCACAAAGATGATATCCTTCGTCAGTTCACCTTGGTTTCGTGGGAGACGCAGTCGTCTTTCACGTTGGTGCAATTTTATCACACAATTGGCTATGAACCAAATGTTTCCTCGAAGAAGGATCAACGTTGGTACTAAGAGCATAAGTTTTGTATTGATTTCTAAGCCTTCTCACAACTTTGTCTCCAGCTCCTCTGTAATTTTATTTGTCCAGCTATTAACTTTGATTTAAAAAATGGTGTGGACTAAAAACCCGGATGGACGTAGTAGCCCTCCATTTTTATTTACTCCACATATTAGATTTGACTGAAGTCAAACTTTGTAATACTCTCAAACCTTTCCGATAATTGAAATTAAAATTCTTTATTTGTACACACTCTCACACGTTTCCGATAATTTGGCGCATGTGTGGTGTTCACTTAAGGGAGGGTAGTGTACCACACGTGAAGGACAGAAAGTGCGACCAGGACGCGTGGGCGTGGATCGTTAGTTCATCGGAAGTAGTACTAGTTTTCTTCACTGTACATTAAATAAAGAGTTTCGTTTCGTACTTACACAATTTAAAATGATTGTTATGGAGAGAATAAGAAAACCACTCCACTATATATTAGTTGTATACACGAGAGTACTATATGGACGCAGCTTCATTGACTTAGTGCACCTGCCTTTGGATTTATGACAGGTGGGCCCAAAATGTGGCCGGCTCACCTGTCATACAGCCAAAAGGAGGTGCAGTGAAGGCACCGGAGCTCAGTCCGTACTACAGTAGTATATATATAAGCGGGAGCCTCAGCGCTTGTTCGCTAGGGTTTGCACTCTCCACACGCTCGCCGCACTACATATATGTTACACGCTGGAGGCTCAGCGTTCATTTGCTTGGGTTTGCTATATTCACAGTCTCTCACCCTCTCTTCACCAGATCTAAACAAGACTGCGTTGGCCTCTTGTCTCTCTCTCCCCCCTCACAGCTGGTGAAGGAGGCGTCCGTATCCTGTCGCACCGGGAAGGGGAGGAGGTGCAGCGTTCACTCTATCGCCTTCGGCGAGGGAGGCAATCCACTGCCGGCTGCGCTGTTCTCTTTCACCCAGCGCCTGTGCGGGAGGGCCACCGACCCCTTCTTCCTCGCTGCCGTACGTAGTGTGGGCAGATCCAGCCTCCCGCCGCACACCTTGCCACATCCCGATGACCCTAAAGTATAAGTTTCTTTGAAATCGTCGTTGCTCTAGCTGCATGTGGATCTTTTTCGATCTGTAGTCGAATCTAGGTCTTGGTTCAAAGAGGAAAGAAGGGTGCAGTGGGCTGGATCAAGAATCTAGGACGTGGTTCAATGAGGAAAGGAGGGGTGGAAAGTAGTATAGACTGGCTATCCAGCCGCTTTGTAGGTCGAAAAGGGAAAAAGGGGGTAACCCAGTACACACATCTGTAAGGAACCGATCTCTTTGTTGAAAAGGGAAAGAAACTGGGGGGTAGGGTAGTTTGTGCAGGACTAGATTTGCTGCCCTCACATAGGAAGAAGGTTCAAAGAGAACAAATATGGGACCAGCGCATATATGCTGCTTGGCTACATACTCTGCATCACCCATTTATACGTGTGGACGCACATGGTGCTGGCATGTCCCATACAACTATTTTGTTGTTGTTAATCTAAGAATGCCGCCAGAAAATTGAAGCAATGCCACTGTTAAAAGTAAATTACATTTTTAACGAATGTTGTTTCAAGAGAATGTCTCTGTTAATATGAATCAATGCAACCATTTTAGAAATGCTACTGTCCTACTTTGTTTTCCATCCAAGAGAAGTTAGATGCTTCTTTCTGTCACCGTTTGTTTCATCCTCCTTTATCGGCAAGTAATTGTTTCCTTTTTTGCCTCTGTTAAAACAGGGCTATCGATTCAGCTTGTTGCTATTGCGACATTTTGCTTCGCTACTCGAAACACTTATGTTTTAAGAGTGTTTTGTGCTGTTCAACTTGAATGTCACACCGGTGACTTTGCTTAATTTTGGTGGAACTACACAAAAGGAGATCGAGATTTGTTTCCATTCTTCGTGGCGAGTTGTTTCAAATCTTGGTCTCAACCACATGATGTGCAGTGTGCTTTGAGTTGTTGTGCTACTTGTTTTGGTACTGTTTTAAATAAATGTTGAATTGAAGCTATTGTATTACTGTCTTTTCCCATTAAGTAGTGAACAAAAATGGGACCAACCCAGACATGATGCTTGTTGCTTTGTTACAACAAATTCAGCATCACCCCCTTTATAAGCCAGAAATTGATGCCACTCTCAGAATTAACTACTGAATCTTATTTCAAAACTGCAACACTTGTTAGGGATTGGTGGGATTACCATTTTTGTGGCCGCATGTTTCATCCTCCTTTATTAGCCAGTAATGGATTCCTTTTTTGCCTCTGTTTAAACAGGGATATCTATTCAATTTGATGCTATTGCGACATTTTGCTTCGCTACGCGAAACACTTTGGTTGATTTCAGTGCAACTGCACAAAACGAGATTGGATTTCCTATTCGTGTTGGCAGATTCGTATTTTATCTTGTCCGTCTCATGAAAGGTCAGTACAGGCCTTCATCCACATGATTGTGCAGTGTGCTTTGATATGTTGTGCTACTTGTATTGGTACTGTTTTAAATAAATGTTGAATTGAAGCTATTGTATTGTTGTCTTTTCCCATTAAGTAGTGAACAAAAATGGGACCAACCCAGACATGATGCTTGTTGCTTTGTTACAACAAACTCTGCATCACCCCCTTTATAACTAGACGGAAGCACATACTGTTGTTGCGCCCACTCTCCCCTGGAACTGTTTATGCTTTTCGTTAATCTAATGCCGCTGGTAAAATTAAGCAATGCCACTCTCAGAATTAATTAACTACTGAATCTTAGTTCAAAACTGCAACACTTGTTAGGAATGGTACTATCCTGCTTTGTAGTTCTTTCTACATGTTTAACCAAGGTATTGTTAAGATAATGTCTCTGTTAAAATGAATCAGTTGCATTGTTTTAGGAATGGTACTTTTCTGCTTTGTCGTTCTTTATACATGTTGAAACAAGGCATTGTTAAGATAATGTCTCAGTCAATATGAATGAATCACACTGATGGAGAATTGCTACTCTCCTGCTTTGTTTCCCATTAAGATAAAGTAGATCAGTAGATGCTTTTCTTCTGGGAGTACAAGTCATCAGCCGTTATTTCTCAGTAATTGTTTCCCTTATACCTATTGTTGCTTACAGGGATATCAAAATTAAAGCTCGGTTTTATTCCGACATCGATTTTAGTTGAACTGCACAAAAGGAGCCAATGTGTCCAAGGCAAACTGCTGCATTACTGGGTCCAGTTGGTCGTTCCACTTTGCAGAAAGAAGCAGTCACTGTTTGCGCTACATTACAAAAGGAATGACCGGGAAGCTTTACAGAGTATTATTAGACACCGGTGACATGACTAGTCTGCAGAGACCATTGGCAATTTAACAACACGTGGAGTGCCCTGGGCAAAAAGTGCCCAAACAAGTACAAGAAGCTACGACAGGACTCCACGATCATAGGCATTACATATTTTGAATGGGAAAAGCTTGTCAAAGTTTAATCATTGATGTTAGCAAGAAGACGTTAGTTTAATATATTGGAATTGGAAAACCTTGTGAAAATTTGCTCATTGATGTTAGCCAGAAGACATGCATTTGATATTTTTGAGTGGGACGCCCTTGCTGTGAGCAGCGTCGAGTGTTTTTTCCTATTCCTGTGTTCAGTTTAGAAGTAAATAGTTACTCTGCTGAGATATTCCTGTGTTAAGAGTTTGTTCTGAATATTGTCTATGTAATGCCAGGCCTTGTGTTTGATTGCAAAGTTGAGCTTGGAATGTTGTGGCACGCGGCATCACGAGCTGTTCACCGTGCCTCCTGAGAATAATGCTTCGTATTGTTTTGCATGTCGATCTAATGCCAGTGATTTGCTTGTTAAGAAGATCATCCTCTTCTGTTGTTTCCGTGCTTAAGAAGTTCATCGTCTGATGTTTCATTCATAGCCTATACGACAAGTCGGGTAGGTTAGACGTGAAACCATATGATCTTCCGACCAACTCATGATATTAGGCCGTGATTGGATCGTCGTTTTCCAACCAAAACCGCTTGTAAAACTGACGCTTGTAAATTAAAGCAGATGGTCTTGGGCGAAGGCGCTTGGTTGGTCGATTTCGACTAGTAAAATATCGAAAGTACTTCACACACGATAAAAACGCTGAACAACACTCGGACGATTGCTAATCCAGCCGTTAGCTGCTGTTTCAGCCTTGCCCATGGATGGCATGATACGCACGTCGTGCATGTATCGTCTGGTAATGTCGTCCATATAGCAGTGCTCGTAAAATAAACACTGGTCTCTCAAATTACACGCGTAACCCGCCGATTTTACTTACAGACCTCGGGCCCTCGGTTTCATTACGCCTGTATTTTACGCGTTGTTTCCGATGATGAGTAAATTACACTTGTATGTTAATACAGGTTTGAAATAAACCAGAGCTCCCAAGCGCGGCCTTACCGTTTCATGCCGTCTTAGTTTCTCGAAGGTGCTCATAGGTGTCCGATGATCCTGGCTTCCTGAATGAGCAGCGGGCGCTGTATCAGACCATCCGTAGGGCCCGCGAGGCCCTCTCCCTTGTCCTTCGAGTTGTTGCGCTCGCCGTGGCGCCGAGCATTGTTAACATCGTCAACGAACACGAGGATTCAGGAGATGACTTTATTTTGACTGGATGACACTAGGGACCCACTAGGGCCATAGCCGTACATACGCAAGTGCCTCCTTATTATGTACAACTATATTTTTTTTTGCTTTCTCCTGGTTTCCTGACATCACGGTCCCATACCATTGTCAACCTATGTAGTCAATATAAACGAGAGAATTGCACAAGGTGCGGCCGACAGCTGGGACCAAGCAGCTCGAGCAGTATTTGTGTTTTTGAGGCGTGACACTGCACAGTTTTTCTTGGCGATGATTTTGTTGTTGTTCAGAGGAGAGCAGGGTATTAACTGGGCGGGCTGTGGCCCGTCTAGCCCAGGCCACATATCCAGCCCAGATACTAATTTTTTCAAGATGAAAATGGCTAGCCCAGCTATACGTCTTTTTGAGGAATACCCAGGCAAGGTCAACTTGTTATTCTCCGCCCCGCTGGGCTGCAAATCTTTCCTAGGAGGGATGCATTAGGCTTAACAGGAAAATGGGCTTTAAAAATAATAAATGGGATGTAATTATAAAAACTGGGCAGTAACTATAAAAAATGCACCAAACACGAAATTAGTTTATAAAATATTATTTATGGATTTTGAAAATCTTAAATTTTAAGTGTTGAGCGCGCAATGTTTCGTTGGATTTTTACGTAATACAAATTTATATTTAATCTGACTAGAAATTTCGGGATAAAAATATTTCGGATCCCATCAAAATGTGGGAAATTTTATTGAATTCTATCTTCAACGGTTGGTTGAAATTATTAATCGTTGTCCTAGCTAGAAAATGGGTTGTACTTTTAACAAACTGTAAATGGGCTGTTGTAAATTCCATTAGAATTCAAAAATGGGCTGTACATTCTTAGAAAACGCAAATGGGCTATAAGTTCTCTGCCACACACTTGTGGGCGTACTAAGTGACACGTCCCCTAAAAAAATTAAGTTGACGCGTATGCAAGGCTTTGTCAACTTATTATAGTAAACACACGGTTCTAGCAGCAGTGGCCGTTGGATGTCTATCCAACGGATGTCGTGCTTCTTCTTCAATCTCGGATATTCTTAGCTTCGGCCGCCCAAAAAATGATTCCTCCCCGTGACATCTGGGGCGCACCGTTTCGAAGGCTGACCTGTGGGCCTACTAAGTTGGAGCGTACAAAGGGCTTTGTCAACTTAGTCAATATAAACGATTCTAGCTTCAGTGACCGTACGATGTCCATCCAACGGCCGTAGTGCTTCTTCAACCTCTGGTCTTCTTGGTCCAGCCGCCCAAAGCAGCGCCGGTCGTGCCGCCTGCTCCTGCCTCCCGTGGCCGGCTGTGCTGCCGCGGAGGCCTCACCGCCCCCATACTACTCCCACCGCTGGCCAGGCCATCCCTCCACTCACCCACACCCCCTGTTATTCTGCGGCGACGACAGCCTCACACCGCAGCCGAACCAGTGAACCCTCATATTTCTCTCCGCACAGGCTTCCACTGCTGCGTCTTCCCCGGCTCCGCGTCGTCCCCTTCCTAGGCCTCGCCGTCTTCCACCGCCCTGGTGCTCTTGGCGCGGCATGGTCAACGTGGTCAACGACCGACTTCCATCGGAAGAGTACTGTACGTGGAGATGCTGACAGCTGGGTCCACGGCGGCCGCAAGGAAGTGCCTCCTTATTACGCGCAAAATAATTATTCCTCCACCTGACAGCGGGGACCCACCGGACGGGCCACCTTATTTCGCGAAAAAAACGTTTCCCCCCTGACTGCTGGGACCCACCGGACGGGCCACCGTATTTTGCGAAAAAAACGTTCCCCCCGCTGTCAGCTCGGACCCACCGAAAGTGCCTCCTTATTACGCACAAAAAAATGAATATTCCCCCTACTAGCTGGGACCCACCTTGGTGGGAGGCTGACTTGTGGGCCTACTAAGTTGACGGGGACGGAGGGCTTTGTCAACTTAGTCAATATGAACGATTCTAGCTCCAGTGACCGTACAATGTCCATCCAACGGCCGTAGTGCTTCTTCAACCTCTGGTCTTCTTGCTCCAGCCGCCCAAAGCAGCGCCGGTCGTGCCGCCTGCTCCTGCCTCCCGTGGCCGGCTGTGCTGCCGCGGAGGCCTCACCGCCCCCTACTATTCCCACCGCTGGCCAGGCCCTGCGGCGACGGCAGCCTCACACCGCAGCCGAATGAGTGAACCCTCATACTCCTCTCCGCGTGGGTATCCACTGCCGCGTCTTCACCGGCTCCGCGTCGTCCCCTTCCTAGGCCTCGCCGTCGTCCACCGCCCTAGTGCTCTCGACGCGGCGTGGTCAACGTGGTCAAGGAACGACTTCCATCGGACGTGGACCGTACGTGGAGAGGCTGACAGCTGGGTCCACGGCGGCAGCAAGGAAGTGCCTCCTTATTACGCGGAAAATAATAATTCCTCCACCTGACAGCAGGGACCCACCGGACGGGCCACCGTATTTCACGAAAAAAACGTTTCCCCCTGACTGCTGGGACCCACCAGCTACACCTTCGCACGCAAGGAAGTGCGTCCGGGCAAAAAAAACGATTCGCCCCCCTGACTGCTGGGACCCACCAGCTACATCTTCGCACACAAGGAAGTGCGTCCGGGCAAAAAAAACCAAAACGATTCGCCCCTTGACTGCTAGGACCCACCAGCTACATCTTCGCAGGCAAGGAAGTGCCTGACAGTCGGGACCCACCTGGTCGAAGTGTACGTAGCGTTGTCATTCTGGTCGCGAACGTGTACGTACATATATACTGGTCGATGTAGAGGTGCGCACGTGTCGTTGTAGAGGCGCGTACGTGTCGTAGTAGAGGCGCGCACGTAGCATGTACACATACGTACAGCGGCCAGGGTGCAAGAAAGAAAATACGGCCACGTACATACATATGGGTATGGTCTTGAACACCTACTCGCGCATACGTACGACGAGGGCTCGTGTACATGGCTGGGTCGGAACGGAGAAATAGCGTCGTCGTCGTGTTCATGGGGAGGCAACGGAATGCGTCGTGTTCATGGGGAGGCAACGGAATGCGTCGTGTTCGTGGGGAGGGGTGTGGCGTACCGCATAACGGAGGAAATGGACCTCCTACGGTCGAAACGGGGGTCCTGTTGATCGGGAGGAGTGTGGCGTACCGCAAAACGGAGGAAACGGACCGCCTACGGTCGAAACGGGGGTCCTGTTGATCAGGAGGGGTGTGGCGTACCGGAAAACGGAGGAAACGGACCTCCTACGGT